>NC_133352.1:37376593-37489093 GCF_030506205.2 Paramisgurnus dabryanus | reverse complement strand
ATGCGGATGCTGGAGTTTAGGATACTGGAGTTTAGGATACTGGAGTTTAGGATACTGGACATGCGGATGCTGGAGTTTAGGATACTGGAGTTTAGGATACTGGAGTTTAGGATACTGGACATGCGGACGCTGGAGTTTAGGATACTGGAGTTTAGGATACTGTACATGCGGATGCTGGAGTTTAGGATGCTGGAGTTTAGGATGCTGGAGTTTAGGATACTGGACATGCGGATGCTGGAGTTTAGGATGCTGGAGTTTAGGATACTGGAGTTTAGGATACTGGACAGGCGGATGCTAGAGTTTAGGATACTGGACATGCGGATGCTGGAGTTTAGGATACTGGAGTTTAGGATGCTGGAGTTTAGGATACTGGACATGCGGATGCTGGAGTTTAGGATACTGGAGTTTAGGATACTGGAGTTTAGGATACTGGACATGCGGATGCTGGAGTTTAGGATACTGGAGTTTAGGATACTGGAGTTTAGGATACTGGAGTTTAGGATACTGGAGTTTAGGATACTGGAGTTTAGGATACTGGAGTTTAGGATACTGGAGTTTAGGATACTGGAGTTTAGGATACTGGAGTTTAGGATACTGGACAGGCGGATGCTGGAGTTTAGGATACTGGACATGCGGATGCTGGAGTTTAGGATACTGGAGTTTAGGATACTGGAGTTTAGGATACTGGAGTTTAGGATACTGGACATGCGGATGCTGGAGTTTAGGATACTGGAGTTTAGGATACTGGAGTTTAGGATACTGGAGTTTAGGATACTGCAGTTTAGGAGACTGGACATGCGGATGCTGGAGTTTAGGATACTGGAGTTTAGGATACTGGAGTTTAGGATACTGGACATGCGGATGCTGGAGTTTAGGATACTGGAGTTTAGGATACTGGAGTTTAAGATACTGGACATGCGGATGCTGGAGTTTAGGATACTGGAGTTTAGGATACTGGACAGGCGGATGCTGGAGTTTAGGATACTGGACATGCGGATGCTGGAGTTTAGGATACTGGAGTTTAGGATACTGGACATGCGGATGCTGGAGTTTAGGATACCGGAGTTTAGGATACCGGAGTTTAGGATACTGGAGTTTAGGATACTGGACATGCGGATGCTGGAGTTTAGGATACTGGAGTTTAGGATACTGGAGTTTAGGATACTGGAGTTTAGGATACTGGAGTTTAGGATACTGGAGTTTAGGATACTGGACATGCGGATGCTGGAGTTTAGGATACTGGAGTTTAGGATACTGGACATGCGGATGCTGGAGTTTAGGATACTGGAGTTTAGGATACTGGAGTTTAGGAAACTGGACATGCGGATGCTGGAGTTTAGGATACTGGAGTTTAGGATACTGGAGTTTAGGATACTGGAGTTTAGGATACTGGACATGCGGATGCTGGAGTTTAGGATACTGGAGTTTAGGATACTGGAGTTTAGGATACTGGAGTTTAGGATACTGGACATGCGGATGCTGGAGTTTAGGATACTGGAGTTTAGGATGCTGGAGTTCAGGATGCTGGAGTTTAGGATACTGGAGTTTAGGATACTGGACATGCGGATGCTGGAGTTTAGGATACTGGAGTTTAGGATACTGGAGTTTAGGATACTGGAGTTTAGGATACTGGAGTTTAGGATACTGGACATGCGGATGCTGGAGTTTAGGATACTGGAGTTTAGGATACTGGAGTTTAGGATACTGGACATGCGGATGCTGGAGTTTAGGATGCTGGAGTTTAGGATGCTGGAGTTTAGGATGCTGGAGTTTAGGATACTGGACATGCGGATGCTGGAGTTTAGGATGCTGGAGTTTAGGATGCTGGAGTTTAGGATGCTGGAGTTTAGGATGCTGGAGTTTAGGATGCTGGAGTTTAGGATGCTGGAGTTTAGGATGCTGGAGTTTAGGATGCTGGAGTTTAGGATGCTGGAGTTTAGGATGCTGGAGTTTAGGATACTGGAGTTTAGGATACTGGAGTTTAGGATACTGGACATGCGGATGCTGGAGTTTAGGATACTGGAGTTTAGGATACTGGAGTTTAGGATACTGGACATGCGGATGCTGGAGTTTAGGATACTGGAGTTAAGGATACTGGAGTTTAGGATACTGGACATGCGGATGCTGGAGTTAAGGATACTGGAGTTTAGGATACTGGAGTTTAGGATACTGGAGTTTAGGATACTGGAGTTTAGGATACTGGACATGCAGATGCTGGAGTTTAGGATACTGGAGTTTAGGATACTGGAGTTTAGGATACTGGACATGCGGATGCTGGAGTTTAGGATACTGGAGTTTAGGATACTGGAGTTTAGGATACTGGACATGCGGATGCTGGAGTTTAGGATACTGGAGTTTAGGATGCTGGAGTTTAGGATACTGGAGTTTAGGATACTGGAGTTTAGGATACTGGACATGCGGATGCTGGAGTTTAGGATACTGGAGTTTAGGATGCTGGAGTTTAGGATGCTGGAGTTTAGGATACTGGAGTTTAGGATACTGGACATGCGGATGCTGGAGTTTAGGATACTGGAGTTTAGGATACTGGACATGCGGATGCTGGAGTTTAGGATACTGGAGTTTAGGATACTGGAGTTTAGGATACTGGACATGCGGATGCTGGAGTTTAGGATACTGGAGTTTAGGATACTGGAGTTTAGGATACTGGACAGGCGGACGCTGGAGTTTAGGATACTGGAGTTTAGGATACTGGACATGCGGATGCTGGAGTTTAGGATACTGGAGTTTAGGATACTGGATTTTAGGATACTGGAGTTTAGGATACTGGACATGCGGATGCTGGAGTTTAGGATACTGGAGCTTAGGATACTGGACATGCGGATGCTGGAGTTTAGGATACTGGACATGCGGATGCTGGAGTTTAGGATACTGGAGTTTAGGATACTGGAGTTTAGGATACTGAAGTTTAGGATACTGGACATGCAAATGCTGGAGTTTAGGATACTGGAGTTTAGGATACTGGAGTTTAGGATACTGGAGTTTAGGATACTGGAGTTTAGGATACTGGAGTTTAGGATACTGGACATGCGGAAGCTGGAGTTTAGGATACTGGAGTTTAGGATACTGGAGTTTGAGATACTGGACATGCGGATGCTGGAGTTTAGGATACTGGAGTTTAGGATACTGGACATGCGGATGCTGGAGTTTAGGATACTGGAGTTTAGGATACTGGACATGCGGATGCTGGAGTTTAGGATACTGGAGTTTAGGATACTGGACATGCGGATGCTGGAGTTTAGGATACTGGAGTTTAGGGTACTGGACATGCGGATGCTGGAGTTTAGGATACTGGAGTTTAGGATACTGGAGTTTAGGATACTGGAGTTTAGGATACTGGACAGGCGGATGCTGGAGTTTAGGATACTGGACAGGCGGATGCTGGAGTTTAGGATACTGGAGTTTAGGATACTGGACATGCGGATGCTGGAATTTAGGATACTGGAGTTTAGGATACTGGAGTTTAGGATACTGGAGTTTAGGATACTGGACATGCGGATGCTGGAGTTTAGGATACTGGAGTTTAGGATACTGGAGTTTAGGATACTGGACATGCGGATGCTGGAGTTTAGGATACTGGAGTTTAGGATACTGGAGTTTAGGATACTGGAGTTTAGGATACTGGACATGCGGATGCTGGAGTTTAGGATACTGGAGTTTAGAATACTGGAGTTTAGGATACTGGAGTTTAGGATACTGGACATGCGGATGCTGGAGTTTAGGATACTGGAGTTTAGGATACTGGAGTTTAGGATACTGGACATGCGGATGCTGGAGTTTAGGATACTGGAGTTTAGGATACTGGAGTTTAGGATACTGGAGTTTAGGATACTGGACATGCGGATGCTGGAGTTTAGGTTACTGGAGTTTAGGATACTGGAGTTTAGGATACTGGAGTTTAGGATACTGGAGTTTAGGATACTGGAGTTTAGGATACTGGACATGCGGATGCTGGAGTTTAGGATACTGGAGTTTAGGATACTGGAGTTTAGGATACTGGAGTTTAGGATACTGGAGTTTAGGATACTGGACATGCGGATGCTGGAGTTTAGGATACTGGAGTTTAGGATACTGGAGTTTAGGATACTGGAGTTTAGGATACTGGACAGGCGGATGCTGGAGTTTAGGATACTGGACAGGCGGATGCTGGAGTTTAGGATACTGGACATGCGGATGCTGGAGTTTAGGATACTGGAGTTTAGGATACTGGACATGCGGATGCTGGAGTTTAGGATACTGGAGTTTAGGATACTGGCCATGCGGATGCTGGAGTTTAGGATACTGGAGTTTAGGATACTGGAGTTTAGGATACTGGAGTTTAGGATACTGGAGTTTAGGATACTGGACATGCGGATGCTGGAGTTTAGGATACTGGACATGCGGATGCTGGAGTTTAGGATACTGGAGTTTAGGATACTGGAGTTTAGGATACTGGAGTTTAGGATACTGGAGTTTAGGATACTGGACATGCGGATGCTGGAGTTTTGGATACTGGAGTTTAGGATACTGGAGTTTAGGATACGGGACATGCGGACGCTGGAGTTTAGGATACTGGAGTTTAGGATACTGTACATGCGGACGCTGGAGTTTAGGATACTGGAGTTTAGGATACTGGAGTTTAGGATACTGGACATGCGGATGCTGGAGTTTAGGATGCTGGAGTTTAGGATACTGGACATGCGGATGCTGGAGTTTAGGATACTGGAGTTTAGGATACTGGAGTTTAGGATGCTGGACATGCGGATGCTGGACATGCGGATGCTGGAGTTTAGGATACTGGAGTTTAGGATACTGGAGTTTAGGATACTGGAGTTTAGGATACTGGACATGCGGATGCTGGAGTTTAGGATACTGGACATGCGGATGCTGGAGTTTAGGATACTGGAGTTTAGGATACTGGAGTTTAGGATACTGGACATGCGGATGCTGGAGTTTAGGATACTGGAGTTTAGGATACTGGAGTTTAGGATACTGGACATGCGGATGCTGGAGTTTAGGATACTGGAGTTTAGGATACTGGAGTTTAGGATGCTGGACATGCGGATGCTGGAGTTTAGGATACTGGAGTTTAGGATACTGGACAGGCGGATGCTGGAGTTTAGGATACTGGACAGGCGGATGCTGGAGTTTAGGATACTGGACAGGCGGATGCTGGAGTTTAGGATACTGGACAGGCGGATGCTGGAGTTTAGGATGCTGGACATGCGGATGCTGGAGTTTAGGATGCTGGAGTTTAGGATGCTGGAGTTTAGGATGCTGGAGTTTAGGATGCTGGAGTTTAGGATGCTGGAGTTTAGGATGCTGGAGTTTAGGATGCTGGAGTTTAGGATACTGGAGTTTAGGATACTGGACATGCGGATGCTGGAGTTTAGGATACTGGAGTTTAGGATACTGGACATGCGGATGCTGGAGTTTAGGATACTGGAGTTTAGGATACTGGACATGCGGATGCTGGAGTTTAGGATACTGGAGTTTAGGATACTGGAGTTTAGGATACTGGACATGCGGATGCTGGAGTTTAGGAAACTGGAGTTTAGGATACTGGAGTTTAGGATACTGGAGTTTAGGATACTGGACATGCGGATGCTGGAGTTTAGGATACTGGACATGCGGATGCTGGAGTTTAGGATACTGGAGTTTAGGATACTGGAGTTTAGGATACTGGAGTTTAGGATACTGGACATGCGGATGCTGGAGTTTTGGATACTGGAGTTTAGGATACTGGAGTTTAGGATACTGGACATGCGGACGCTGGAGTTTAGGATACTGGAGTTTAGGATACTGGAGTTTAGGATACTGGACATGCGGATGCTGGAGTTTAGGATACTGGAGTTTAGGATACTGGAGTTTAGGATACTGGACATGCGGATGCTGGAGTTTAGGAAACTGGAGTTTAGGATACTGGAGTTTAGGATACTGGACATGCGGATGCTGGAGTTTAGGATACTGGAGTTTAGGATACTGGAGTTTAGGATACTGGAGTTTAGGATACTGGACATGCGGATGCTGGAGTTTAGGATGCTGGAGTTTAGGATGCTGGAGTTTAGGATGCTGGAGTTTAGGATGCTGGAGTTTAGGATACTGGAGTTTAGGATACTGGACAGGCGGATGCTGGAGTTTAGGATACTGGACAGGCGGATGCTGGAGTTTAGGATACTGGACATGCGGATGCTGGAGTTTAGGATACTGGAGTTTAGGATACTGGACATGCTGATGCTGGAGTTTAGGATACTGGAGTTTAGGATACTGGACATGCGGATGCTGGAGTTTAGGATACTGGAGTTTAGGATACTGGAGTTTAGGATACTGGACATGCGGATGCTGGAGTTTAGGATACTGGAGTTTAGGATACTGGAGTTTAGGATACTGGACATGCGGATGCTGGAGTTTAGGATACTGGAGTTTAGGATACTGGAGTTTAGGATACTGGACATGCGGACGCTGGAGTTTAGGATACTGGAGTTTAGGATACTGTACATGCGGATGCTGGAGTTTAGGATGCTGGAGTTTAGGATGCTGGAGTTTAGGATACTGGACATGCGGATGCTGGAGTTTAGGATGCTGGAGTTTAGGATACTGGAGTTTAGGATACTGGACAGGCGGATGCTAGAGTTTAGGATACTGGACATGCGGATGCTGGAGTTTAGGATACTGGAGTTTAGGATGCTGGAGTTTAGGATACTGGACATGCGGATGCTGGAGTTTAGGATACTGGAGTTTAGGATACTGGAGTTTAGGATACTGGACATGCGGATGCTGGAGTTTAGGATACTGGAGTTTAGGATACTGGAGTTTAGGATACTGGAGTTTAGGATACTGGAGTTTAGGATACTGGAGTTTAGGATACTGGAGTTTAGGATACTGGAGTTTAGGATACTGGAGTTTAGGATACTGGACAGGCGGATGCTGGAGTTTAGGATACTGGACATGCGGATGCTGGAGTTTAGGATACTGGAGTTTAGGATACTGGAGTTTAGGATACTGGAGTTTAGGATACTGGAGTTTAGGATACTGGACATGCGGATGCTGGAGTTTAGGATACTGGAGTTTAGGATACTGGAGTTTAGGATACTGGAGTTTAGGATACTGCAGTTTAGGAGACTGGACATGCGGATGCTGGAGTTTAGGATACTGGAGTTTAGGATACTGGAGTTTAGGATACTGGACATGCGGATGCTGGAGTTTAGGATACTGGAGTTTAGGATACTGGAGTTTAAGATACTGGACATGCGGATGCTGGAGTTTAGGATACTGGAGTTTAGGATACTGGACAGGCGGATGCTGGAGTTTAGGATACTGGACATGCGGATGCTGGAGTTTAGGATACTGGAGTTTAGGATACTGGACATGCGGATGCTGGAGTTTAGGATACCGGAGTTTAGGATACCGGAGTTTAGGATACTGGAGTTTAGGATACTGGACATGCGGATGCTGGAGTTTAGGATACTGGAGTTTAGGATACTGGAGTTTAGGATACTGGAGTTTAGGATACTGGAGTTTAGGATACTGGAGTTTAGGATACTGGACATGCGGATGCTGGAGTTTAGGATACTGGAGTTTAGGATACTGGACATGCGGATGCTGGAGTTTAGGATACTGGAGTTTAGGATACTGGAGTTTAGGAAACTGGACATGCGGATGCTGGAGTTTAGGATACTGGAGTTTAGGATACTGGAGTTTAGGATACTGGAGTTTAGGATACTGGACATGCGGATGCTGGAGTTTAGGATACTGGAGTTTAGGATACTGGAGTTTAGGATACTGGAGTTTAGGATACTGGACATGCGGATGCTGGAGTTTAGGATACTGGAGTTTAGGATGCTGGAGTTCAGGATGCTGGAGTTTAGGATACTGGAGTTTAGGATACTGGACATGCGGATGCTGGAGTTTAGGATACTGGAGTTTAGGATACTGGAGTTTAGGATACTGGAGTTTAGGATACTGGAGTTTAGGATACTGGACATGCGGATGCTGGAGTTTAGGATACTGGAGTTTAGGATACTGGAGTTTAGGATACTGGACATGCGGATGCTGGAGTTTAGGATGCTGGAGTTTAGGATGCTGGAGTTTAGGATGCTGGAGTTTAGGATACTGGACATGCGGATGCTGGAGTTTAGGATGCTGGAGTTTAGGATGCTGGAGTTTAGGATGCTGGAGTTTAGGATGCTGGAGTTTAGGATGCTGGAGTTTAGGATGCTGGAGTTTAGGATGCTGGAGTTTAGGATGCTGGAGTTTAGGATGCTGGAGTTTAGGATGCTGGAGTTTAGGATACTGGAGTTTAGGATACTGGAGTTTAGGATACTGGACATGCGGATGCTGGAGTTTAGGATACTGGAGTTTAGGATACTGGAGTTTAGGATACTGGACATGCGGATGCTGGAGTTTAGGATACTGGAGTTAAGGATACTGGAGTTTAGGATACTGGACATGCGGATGCTGGAGTTAAGGATACTGGAGTTTAGGATACTGGAGTTTAGGATACTGGAGTTTAGGATACTGGAGTTTAGGATACTGGACATGCAGATGCTGGAGTTTAGGATACTGGAGTTTAGGATACTGGAGTTTAGGATACTGGACATGCGGATGCTGGAGTTTAGGATACTGGAGTTTAGGATACTGGAGTTTAGGATACTGGACATGCGGATGCTGGAGTTTAGGATACTGGAGTTTAGGATGCTGGAGTTTAGGATGCTGGAGTTTAGGATACTGGAGTTTAGGATACTGGACATGCGGATGCTGGAGTTTAGGATACTGGAGTTTAGGATACTGGACATGCGGATGCTGGAGTTTAGGATACTGGAGTTTAGGATACTGGAGTTTAGGATACTGGACATGCGGATGCTGGAGTTTAGGATACTGGAGTTTAGGATACTGGAGTTTAGGATACTGGACAGGCGGATGCTGGAGTTTAGGATACTGGAGTTTAGGATGCTGGAGTTTAGGATACTGGAGTTTAGGATACTGGAGTTTAGGATACTGGACAGGCGGACGCTGGAGTTTAGGATACTGGAGTTTAGGATACTGGACATGCGGATGCTGGAGTTTAGGATACTGGACAGGCGGATGCTGGAGTTTAGGATACTGGAGTTTAGGATGCTGGAGTTTAGGATACTGGAGTTTAGGATACTGGAGTTTAGGATACTGGAGTTTAGGATACTGGACAGGCGGACGCTGGAGTTTAGGATACTGGAGTTTAGGATACTGGACATGCGGATGCTGGAGTTTAGGATACTGGAGTTTAGGATACTGGAGTTTAGGATACTGGAGTTTAGGATACTGGAGTTTAGGATACTGGAGTTTAGGATACTGGAGTTTAGGATACTGGACATGCGGATGCTGGAGTTTAGGATACTGGAGCTTATGATACTGGACATGCGGATGCTGGAGTTTAGGATATTGGATTTTAGGATACTGGACAGGCGGATGCTGGAGTTTAGGATACTGGACATGCGGATGCTGGAGTTTAGGATACTGGAGTTTAGGATACTGGACAGGCGGATGCTGGAGTTTAGGATACTGGACAGGTGGACGCTGGAGTTTAGGATACTGGAGTTTAGGATACTGGAGTTTAGGATACTGGACAGGCGGACGCTGGAGTTTAGGATACTGGAGTTTAGGATACTGGACATGCGGATGCTGGAGTTTAGGATACTGGAGTTTAGGATGCTGGAGTTTAGGATACTGGAGTTTAGGATACTGGACAGGCGGACGCTGGAGTTTAGGATACTGGAGTTTAGGATACTGGACATGCGGATGCTGGAGTTTAGGATACTGGAGTTTAGGATACTGGACATGCGGATGCTGGAGTTTAGGATACTGGAGTTTAGGATACTGGAGTTTAGGATACTGGAGTTTAGGATACTGGAGTTTAGGATACTGGACATGCGGATGCTGGAGTTTAGGATTCTGGAGTTTAGGATGCTGGAGTTTAGGATACTGGAGTTTAGGATACTGGAGTTTAGGATACTGGACAGGCGGACGCTGGAGTTTAGGATACTGGAGTTTAGGATACTGGACATGCGGATGCTGGAGTTTAGGATACTGGAGTTTAGGATACTGGACATGCGGATGCTGGAGTTTAGGATACTGGAGTTTAGGATACTGGAGTTTAGGATACTGGAGTTTAGGATACTGGAGTTTAGGATACTGGAGTTTAGGATACTGGAGTTTAGGATACTGGACATGCGGATGCTGGAGTTTAGGATACTGGAGCTTAGGATACTGGACATGCGGATGCTGGAGTTTAGGATACTGGAGTTTAGGATACTGGACAGGCGGATGCTGGAGTTTAGGATACTGGACATGCGGATGCTGGAGTTTAGGATACTGGAGTTTAGGATGCTGGAGTTTAGGATACTGGAGTTTAGGATACTGGACATGCGGATGCTGGAGTTTAGGATACTGGAGTTTAGGATACTGGAGTTTAGGATACTGGAGTTTAGGATACTGGAGTTTAGGATACTGGAGTTTAGGATACTGGAGTTTAGGATACTGGAGTTTAGGATACTGGACATGCGGATGCTGGAGTTTAGGATACTGGAGCTTAGGATACTGGACATGCGGATGCTGGAGTTTAGGATACTGGAGTTTAGGATACTGGACAGGCGGATGCTGGAGTTTAGGATACTGGACATGCGGATGCTGGAGTTTAGGATACTGGAGTTTAGGATACTGGAGTTTAGGATACTGGAGTTTAGGATACTGGACATGCGGATGCTGGAGTTTAGGATACTGGAGTTTAGGATACTGGACATGCGGATGCTGGAGTTTAGGATACTGGAGTTTAGGATGCTGGAGTTTAGGATACTGGAGTTTAGGATACTGGAGTGTAGGATACTGGACATGCGGATGCTGGAGTTTAGGATACTGGAGTTAAGGATACTGGAGTTTAGGATACTGGAGTTTAGGATACTGGACATGCGGATGCTGGAGTTTAGGATACTGGAGTTTAGGATACTGGAGTTTAGGATACTGGAGTTTAGGATACTGGAGTTTAGGATACTGGAGTTTAGGATACTGGAGTTTAGGATACTGGACAGGCGGATGCTGGAGTTTAGGATACTGGACAGGCGGATGCTGGAGTTTAGGATACTGGACATGCGGATGCTGGAGTTTAGGATACTGGAGTTTAGGATGCTGGAGTTTAGGATACTGCACATGCGGATGCTGGAGTTTAGGATACTGGAGTTTAGGATACTGGAGTTTAGGATACTGGAGTTTAGGATACTGGACATGCGGATGCTGGAGTTTAGGATACTGGAGTTTAGGATGCTGGAGTTTAGGATACTGGAGTTTAGGATACTGGAGTTTAGGATACTGGAGATGCGGATACTGGAGTTTAGGATACTGGAGTTTAGGATACTGGACATGCGGATGCTGGAGTTTAGGATACTGGAGTTTAGGATACTGGAGTTTAGAATACTGGACATGCGGATGCTGGAGTTTAGGATGCTGGAGTTTAGGATGCTGGAGTTTAGGATGCAGGGGCCTCATTTATCAACAGTGCGTAGAAAATGTTCTATATTTGTACCTACGAATGAAATTTAGAATGTGCCTAAGTACAAAAAAATCGGGATTTATCAAACGTGCGCACGGGGTTCGTAGCACATCAGTAAGTAATCCTTGATGATTAATCCCACTTGTTCTTAAGCACCATGCTCGTGCACGTTCATGGTCATTTGCATTCCGAAACGCCTCCAATGAACCATATATGGTGACAACACCTCTCGTTATAAGTCACGTGGTTGCGCTTTTTCCCTCATCGCAATAATGACAAAGAGAGCGTAAAATAGGAACTTTACAGACACAGAAATTGAGTTACTGGTGGATGAGGTTAATAACACATCTGTTTGGTTCCCTTAGTACGGGAGGAATGACTAACAAAAGAAAACAAATCTGCATGGGAACATGTTACCAGTGAGTTTAATTCCGTTGGGTATGAGAACACTTCTAGAAATAAAAAAGTGGTTTGACATAAAATTATCAGCCAAAAAAAAAAAAAACGCGTCACAGCACACCGACGTGAAATCTGTAGGAGGACAGACAATGACAGAACTTTCCTTGGACAGCCGCATAAACCAGCATCATCGGCGCGATCTCTGAAAACGCGCTCCCGGCGGAATGGATGATTTGCCAAGTCTTCCAATAATGCAAGATAAGCCACTGTTTTAAGCATTTGACGGAGCTTTCTTACATAGGGTTAGACACTTATTTCATTAATTAACTTCAATACTGATTTGCAGTTACTTTATTAACAGTAATCATTTTTAACACCTGGGGGTGGATAATAAATAGACAAAGTGTTCTTTTAACACTGTGGATGGACGGTCCTGTGTAGTATCGCTATTCTACCACTAGATGCTCTGCGTACGCATACTCCGAGGTGTGCGTATATTTACACACATTTCTACGTATAAGTACAATTTGATAAATTCCACACTTTGCGTAAAACTGTTCCTACGCACACTTTACGCACACTTCTGTTCGTACGCACGCTTGATAAATGAGGCCCCTGGAGTTTAGGATGCTGGAGTTTAGGATGCTGGAGTTTAGGATGCTGGACATGCGGATGCTGGAGTTTAGGATGCTGGAGTTTAGGATGCTGGAGTTTAGGATGCTGGAGTTTAGGATGCTGGAGTTTAGGATACTGGAGTTTAGGATACTGGACATGCGGATGCTGGAGTTTAGGATACTGGAGTTAAGGATACTGGAGTTTAGGATACTGGACATGCGGATGCTGGAGTTTAGGATACTGGAGTTTAGGATACTGGAGTTTAGGATACTGGAGTTTAGGATACTGGACATGCGGATGCTGGAGTTTAGGATACTGGAGTTTAGGATACTGGAGTTTAGGATACTGGACATGCGGATGCTGGAGTTTAGGATACTGGAGATTAGGATACTGGAGTTTAGGATACTGGACATGCGGATGCTGGAGTTTAGGATACTGGAGATTAGGATGCTGGAGTTTAGGATGCTGGAGTTTAGGATGCTGGAGTTTAGGATGCTGGAGTTTAGGATACTGGAGATTAGGATGCTGGAGTTTAGGATGCTGGAGTTTAGGATGCTGGAGTTTAGGATGCTGGAGTTTAGGATGCTGGAGTTTAGGATACTGGAGTTTAGGATACTGGAGTTTAGGATACTGGACATGCGGATGCTGGAGTTTAGGATACTGGAGTTTAGGATACTGGAGTTTAGGATACTGGAGTTTAGGATACTGGAGTTTAGGATACTGGACATGCGGATGCTGGAGTTTAGGATACTGGAGTTTAGGATACTGGAGTTTAGGATACTGGACATGCGGATGCTGGAGTTTAGGATACTGGAGTTTAGGATACTGGAGTTTAGGATACTGGAGTTTAGGATACTGGACATGCGGATGCTGGAGTTTAGGATACTGGAGTTTAGGATACTGGAGTTTAGGATACTGGAGTTTAGGATACTGGAGTTTAGGATACTGGAGTTTAGGATACTGGAGTTTAGGATACTGGACAGGCGGATGCTGGAGTTTAGGATACTGGACAGGCGGATGCTGGAGTTTAGGATACTGGACAGGCGGATGCTGGAGTTTAGGATACTGGACATGCGGATGCTGGAGTTTAGGATACTGGAGTTTAGGATACTGGAGTTTAGGATACTGGACATGCGGATGCTGGAGTTTAGGATACTGGAGTTAAGGATACTGGAGTTAAGGATACTGGACATGCGGATGCTGGAGTTTAGGATACTGGAGTTAAGGATACTGGAGTTAAGGATACTGGACATGCGGATGCTGGAGTTTAGGATACTGGAGTTTAGGATACTGGAGTTTAGGATACTGGAGTTTAGGATACTGGAGTTTAGGATACTGGAGTTTAGGATACTGGACATGCGGATGCTGGAGTTTAGGATACTGGAGTTTAGGATACTGGAGTTTAGGATACTGGAGTTTAGGATACTGGAGTTTAGGATACTGGACAGGCGGATGCTGGAGTTTAGGATACTGGACAGGCGGATGCTGGAGTTTAGGATACTGGACATGCGGATGCTGGAGTTTAGGATACTGGAGTTTAGGATGCTGGAGTTTAGGATACTGGAGTTTAGGATACTGGACAGGCGGACGCTGGAGTTTAGGATACTGGAGTTTAGGATACTGGACAGGCGGATGCTGGAGTTTCGGATACTGGAGTTTAGGATACTGGAGTTTAGGATACTGGAGTTTAGGATACTGGAGTTTAGGAGACTGGACATGCGGATGCTGGAGTTTAGGATACTGGAGTTTAGGATACTGGACAGGCGGATGCTGGAGTTTAGGATACTGGACATGCGGATGCTGGAGTTTAGGATACTGGAGTTTAGGATACTGGACATGCACATGCTGGAGTTTAGGATACTGGAGTTTAGGATACTGGAGTTTAGGATACTGGAGTTTAGGATACTGGACATGCGGATGCTGGAGTTTAGGATACTGGAGTTTAGGATACTGGAGTTTAGGATACTGGACATGCGGATGCTGGAGTTTAGGATACTGGAGTTTAGGATACTGGAGTTTAGGATACTGGACATGCGGATGCTGGAGTTTAGGATACTGGAGTTTAGGATACTGGACATGCGGATGCTGGAGTTTAGGATACTGGATTTTAAGATACTGGAGTTTAGGATACTGGACATGCGGATGCTGGAGTTTAGGATACTGGAGATTAGGATACTGGAGTTTAGGATACTGGAGTTTAGGATACTGGACAGGCGGATGCTGGAGTTTAGGATACTGGACAGGCGGATGCTGGAGTTTAGGATACTGGACATGCGGATGCTGGAGTTTGGGATACTGGAGTTAGGATGCTGGACTTTAGGATACTGGAGTTTAGGATACTGGACAGGCGGATGCTGGAGTTTAGGATACTGGACATGCGGATGCTGGAGTTTAGGATACTGGAGTTTAGGATACTGGACATGCGGATGCTGGAGTTTAGGATACTGGAGCTTAGGATACTGGAGTTTAGGATACTGGACATGCGGATGCTGGAGTTTAGGATACTGGAGTTTAGGATACTGGACATGCGGATGCTGGAGTTTAGGATACTGGAGTTTAGGATACTGGAGTTTAGGATACTGGAGATTAGGATACTGGACATGCGGACGCTGGAGTTTAGGATACTGGAGTTTAGGATACTGGACATGCGGATGCTGGAGTTTAGGATACTGGACATGCGGATGCTGGAGTTTAGGATACTGGAGTTTAGGATACTGGAGTTTAGGATACTGGACATGCGGACGCTGGAGTTTAGGATACTGGAGTTTAGGATACTGTACATGCGGATGCTGGAGTTTAGGATGCTGGAGTTTAGGATACTGGAGTTTAGGATACTGGACATGCGGATGCTGGAGTTTAGGATGCTGGAGTTTAGGATACTGGAGTTTAGGATACTGGAGTTTAGGATACTGGAGTTTAGGATACTGGACAGGCGGATGCTGGAGTTTAGGATACTGGACATGCGGATGCTGGAGTTTAGGATACTGGAGTTTAGGATGCTGGAGTTTAGGATACTGGACATGCGGATGCTGGAGTTTAGGATACTGGAGTTTAGGATACTGGACATGCGGATGCTGGAGTTTAGGATACTGGAGTTTAGGATGCTGGAGTTTAGGATACTGGAGTTTAGGATACTGGAGTGTAGGATACTGGACATGCGGATGCTGGAGTTTAGGATACTGGAGTTAAGGATACTGGAGTTTAGGATACTGGAGTTTAGGATACTGGACATGCGGATGCTGGAGTTTAGGATACTGGAGTTTAGGATACTGGAGTTTAGGATACTGGACAGGCGGATGCTGGAGTTTAGGATACTGGACATGCGGATGCTGGAGTTTAGGATACTGGAGTTTAGGATGCTGGAGTTTAGGATACTGGACATGCGGATGCTGGAGTTTAGGATACTGGAGTTTAGGATACTGGACATGCGGATGCTGGAGTTTAGGATACTGGAGTTTAGGATGCTGGAGTTTAGGATACTGGAGTTTAGGATACTGGAGTGTAGGATACTGGACATGCGGATGCTGGAGTTTAGGATACTGGAGTTTAGGATACTGGAGTTTAGGATACTGGAGTTTAGGATACTGGACATGCGGATGCTGGAGTTTAGGATACTGGAGTTTAGGATACTGGACATGCGGATGCTGGAGTTTAGGATACTGGAGTTTAGGATGCTGGAGTTTAGGATACTGGACATGCGGATGCTGGAGTTTAGGATACTGGAGTTTAGGATACTGGACATGCGGATGCTGGAGTTTAGGATACTGGAGTTTAGGATGCTGGAGTTTAGGATACTGGAGTTTAGGATACTGGAGTGTAGGATACTGGACATGCGGATGCTGGAGTTTAGGATACTGGAGTTTAGGATACTGGAGTTTAGGATACTGGAGTTTAGGATACTGGACATGCGGATGCTGGAGTTTAGGATACTGGAGTTTAGGATACTGGACATGCGGATGCTGGAGTTTAGGATACTGGAGTTTAGGATACTGGACATGCGGATGCTGGAGTTTAGGATACTGGAGTTTAGGATGCTGGAGTTTAGGATGCTGGAGTTTAGGATGCTGGAGTTTAGGATGCTGGAGTTTAGGATGCTGGAGTTTAGGATGCTGGAGTTTAGGATGCTGGAGTTTAGGATGCTGGAGTTTAGGATGCTGGAGTTTAGGATACTGGACATGCGGATGCTGGAGTTTAGGATACTGGAGTTTAGGATACTGGAGTTTAGGATACTGGAGTTTAGGATACTGGACATGCGGATGCTGGAGTTTAGGATACTGGAGTTTAGGATACTGGAGTTTAGGATACTGGAGTTTAGGATACTGGAGTTTAGGATACTGGAGTTTAGGATACTGGACAGGCGGATGCTGGAGTTTAGGATACTGGACAGGCGGATGCTGGAGTTTAGGATACTGGACATGCGGATGCTGGAGTTTAGGATACTGGAGTTTAGGATGCTGGAGTTTAGGATACTGCACATGCGGATGCTGGAGTTTAGGATACTGGAGTTTAGGATACTGGAGTTTAGGATACTGGAGTTTAGGATACTGGACATGCGGATGCTGGAGTTTAGGATACTGGAGTTTAGGATGCTGGAGTTTAGGATACTGGAGTTTAGGATACTGGAGTTTAGGATACTGGAGATGCGGATACTGGAGTTTAGGATACTGGAGTTTAGGATACTGGACATGCGGATGCTGGAGTTTAGGATACTGGAGTTTAGGATACTGGAGTTTAGAATACTGGACATGCGGATGCTGGAGTTTAGGATGCTGGAGTTTAGGATGCTGGAGTTTAGGATGCAGGGGCCTCATTTATCAACAGTGCGTAGAAAATGTTCTATATTTGTACCTACGAATGAAATTTAGAATGTGCCTAAGTACAAAAAAATCGGGATTTATCAAACGTGCGCACGGGGTTCGTACGCACATCAGTAAGTAATCCTTGATGATTAATCCCACTTGTTCTTAAGCACCATGCTCGTGCACGTTCATGGTCATTTGCATTCCGAAACGCCTCCAATGAACCATATATGGTGACAACACCTCTCGTTATAAGTCACGTGGTTGCGCTTTTTCCCTCATCGCAATAATGACAAAGAGAGCGTAAAATAGGAACTTTACAGACACAGAAATTGAGTTACTGGTGGATGAGGTTAATAACACATCTGTTTGGTTCCCTTAGTACGGGAGGAATGACTAACAAAAGAAAACAAATCTGCATGGGAACATGTTACCAGTGAGTTTAATTCCGTTGGGTATGAGAACACTTCTAGAAATAAAAAAGTGGTTTGACATAAAATTATCAGCCAAAAAAAAAAAAAACGCGTCACAGCACACCGACGTGAAATCTGTAGGAGGACAGACAATGACAGAACTTTCCTTGGACAGCCGCATAAACCAGCATCATCGGCGCGATCTCTGAAAACGCGCTCCCGGCGGAATGGATGATTTGCCAAGTCTTCCAATAATGCAAGATAAGCCACTGTTTTAAGCATTTGACGGAGCTTTCTTACATAGGGTTAGACACTTATTTCATTAATTAACTTCAATACTGATTTGCAGTTACTTTATTAACAGTAATCATTTTTAACACCTGGGGGTGGATAATAAATAGACAAAGTGTTCTTTTAACACTGTGGATGGACGGTCCTGTGTAGTATCGCTATTCTACCACTAGATGCTCTGCGTACGCATACTCCGAGGTGTGCGTATATTTACACACATTTCTACGTATAAGTACAATTTGATAAATTCCACACTTTGCGTAAAACTGTTCCTACGCACACTTTACGCACACTTCTGTTCGTACGCACGCTTGATAAATGAGGCCCCTGGAGTTTAGGATGCTGGAGTTTAGGATGCTGGAGTTTAGGATGCTGGACATGCGGATGCTGGAGTTTAGGATGCTGGAGTTTAGGATGCTGGAGTTTAGGATGCTGGAGTTTAGGATGCTGGAGTTTAGGATACTGGAGTTTAGGATACTGGAGTTTAGGATACTGGACATGCGGATGCTGGAGTTTAGGATACTGGAGTTAAGGATACTGGAGTTTAGGATACTGGACATGCGGATGCTGGAGTTTAGGATACTGGAGTTTAGGATACTGGAGTTTAGGATACTGGAGTTTAGGATACTGGAGTTTAGGAAACTGGACATGCGGATGCTGGAGTTTAGGATACTGGAGTTTAGGATTCTGGAGTTTAGGATTCTGGAGTTTAGGATACTGGACATGCGGATGCTGGAGTTTAGGATACTGGAGTTTAGGATACTGGACATGCGGATGCTGGAGTTTAGGATACTGGAGTTTAGGATACTGGAGTTTAGGATACTGGAGTTTAGGATACTGGACATGCGGATGCTGGAGTTTAGGATGCTGGAGTTTAGGATGCTGGAGTTTAGGATACTGGAGTTTAGGATACTGGAGTTTAGGATACTGGAGTTTAGGATACTGGAGTTTAGGATACTGGAGTTTAGGATACTGGAGTTTAGGATACTGGAGTTTAGGATACTGGACAGGCGGATGCTGGAGTTTAGGATACTGGAGTTTAGGATACTAGACATGCGGATGCTGGAGTTTAGGATACTGGAGTTTAGGATACTGGAGTTTAGGATACTGGACATGCGGATGCTGGAGTTTAGGATACTGGAGTTTAGGATACTGGAGTTTAGGATACTGGAGTTTAGGATACTGGAGTTTAGGATACTGGAGTTTAGGATACTGGACATGCGGATGCTGGAGTTTAGGATACTGGAGTTTAGGATACTGGAGTTTAGGATACTGGAGTTTAGGATACTGGAGTTTAGGATACTGGACATGCGGATGCTGGAGTTTAGGATACTGGAGTTTAGGATACTGGAGTTTAGGATACTGGAGTTTAGGATACTGGAGTTTAGGATACTGGAGTTTAGGATACTGGAGTTTAGGATACTGGAGTTTAGGATACTGGACATGCGGATGCTGGAGTTTAGGATACTGGAGTTTAGGATACTGGACATGCGGATGCTGGAGTTTAGGATACTGGAGTTTAGGATACTGGAGTTTAGGATACTGGAGTTTAGGAAACTGGACATGCGGATGCTGGAGTTTAGGATACTGGAGTTTAGGATACTGGAGTTTAGGATTCTGGAGTTTAGGATACTGGACATGCGGATGCTGGAGTTTAGGATACTGGAGTTTAGGATACTGGACATGCGGATGCTGGAGTTTAGGATACTGGAGTTTAGGATACTGGAGTTTAGGATACTGGAGTTTAGGATACTGGACATGCGGATGCTGGAGTTTAGGATACTGGAGTTTAGGATACTGGAGTTTAGGATACTGGAGTTTAGGATACTGGAGTTTAGGATACTGGAGTTTAGGATACTGGAGTTTAGGATACTGGAGTTTAGGATACTGGACAGGCGGATGCTGGAGTTTAGGATACTGGACAGGCGGATGCTGGAGTTTAGGATACTGGACAGGCGGATGCTGGAGTTTAGGATACTGGAGTTTAGGATGCTGGAGTACAGGATACTGGAGTTTAGGATACTGGACAGGCGGACGCTGGAGTTTAGGATACTGGAGTTTAGGATACTGGGCATGCGGATGCTGGAGTTTAGGATACTGGAGTTTAGGATACTGGACATGCAGATGCTGGAGTTTAGGATGCTGGAGTTTAGGATACTGGAGTTTAGGATACTGGACATGCGGATGCTGGAGTTTAGGATACTGGAGTTTAGGATACTGGAGTTTAGGATACTGGAGTTTAGGATACTGGAGTTTAGGATACTGGACATGCGGATGCTGGAGTTTAGGATACTGGAGTTTAGGATACTGGAGTTTAGGATACTGGAGTTTAGGATACTTGAGTTTAGGATACTGGACAGGCGGATGCTGGAGTTTAGGATACTGGAGTTTAGGATACTGGACAGGCGGACGCTGGAGTTTAGGATACTGGAGTTTAGGATACTGGACAGGCGGACGCTGGAGTTTAGGATACTGGAGTTTAGGATACTGGACATGCGGATGCTGGAGTTTAGGATACTGGAGTTTAGGATACTGGACATGCGGATGCTGGAGTTTAGGATACTGGAGTTTAGGATACTGGACAGGCGGATGCCGGAGTTTAGGATACTGGACAGGCGGATGCTGGAGTTTAGGATACTGGACATGCGGATGCTGGAGTTTAGGATACTGGAGTTTAGGATGCTGGAGTTTAGGATACTGGAGTTTAGGATACTAGACAGGCGGACGCTGGAGTTTAGGATACTGGAGTTTAGGATACTGGACATGCGGATGCTGGAGTTTAGGATGCTGGATATGCGGATGCTGGAGTTTAGGATGCTGGATATGCGGATGCTGGAGTTTAGGATGCTGGATATGCGGATGCTGGAATTTTGGATGCTGGAGTTTAGGATACTGGATATGCGGATGCTGGAGTTTAGGATACTGGATATGCGGATGCTGGAGTTTAGGATACTGGAGTTTAGGATGCTGGAGTTTAGGATACTGGACATGCGGATGCTGGAGATTAGGATACTGGAGTTTAGGATAATGGACATGCGGATGCTGGAGTTTAGGATACTGGAGTTTAGGATACTGGACATGCGGATGCTGGAGTTTAGGATACTGGACATGCGGATGCTGGAGTTTAGGATACTGGACATGCGGATGCTGGAGATTAGGATACTGGAGTTTAGGATACTGGACATGCGGATGCTGTAGTTTAGGATACTGGAGTTTAGGATACTGGACATGCGGATGCTGGAGTTTAGGATACTGGACATGCGGATGCTGGAGTTTAGGATGCTGGACATGCGGATGCTGGAGTTTAGGATACTGGAGTTTAGGATACTGGACATGCGGATGCTGGAGTTTAGGATACTGGACATGCGGATGCTGGAGTTTAGGATACTGGACATGCGGATGCTGGAGTTTAGGATACTGGACATGCGGATGCTGGAGTTTAGGATACTGGAGTTTAGGATACTGGACATGCGGATGCTGGAGTTTAGGATACTGGAGTTTAGGATACTGGACATGCGGATGCTGGAGTTTAGGATACTGGACATGCGGATGCTGGAGTTTAGGATACTGGACATGCGGATGCTGGAGATTAGGATACTGGAGTTTAGGATACTGGACATGCGGATGCTGTAGTTTAGGATACTGGAGTTTAGGATACTGGACATGCGGATGCTGGAGTTTAGGATACTGGACATGCGGATGCTGGAGTTTAGGATACTGGACATGCGGATGCTGGAGTTTAGGATACTGGAGTTTAGGATACTGGACATGCGGATGCTGGAGTTTAGGATACTGGACATGCGGATGCTGGAGTTTAGGATACTGGACATGCGGATGCTGGAGTTTAGGATACTGGAGTTTAGGATACTGGACATGCGGATGCTGGAGTTTAGGATACTGGAGTTTAGGATACTGGAGTTTAGGATACTGGAGTTTAGGATACTGGAGATTAGGATACTGGAGATTAGGATACTGGAGTTTAGGATACTGGAGTTTAGGATACTGGAGTTTAGGATACTGGACAGGCGGATGCTGGAGTTTAGGATACTGGACAGGCGGATGCTGGAGTTTAGGATACTGGACAGGCGGATGCTGGAGTTTAGGATACTGGACAGGCGGATGCTGGAGTTTAGGATACTGGAGTTTAGGATGCTGGAGTTTAGGATACTGGACAGGCGGACGCTGGAGTTTAGGATACTGGAGTTTAGGATACTGGACATGCGGATGCTGGAGTTTAGGATACTGGAGTTTAGGATACTGGAGTTTAGGATACTGGACATGCGGATGCTGGAGTTTAGGATACTGGAGTTTAGGATACTGGAGTTTAGGATACTGGACATGCGGATGCTGGAGTTTAGGATACTGGAGTTTAGGATACTGGACATGCGGATGCTGGAGTTTAGGATACTGGAGTTTAGGATACTGGAGTTTAGGATACTGGACATGCGGATGCTGGAGTTTAGGATACTGGAGTTTAGGATACTAGACATGCGGATGCTGGAGTTTAGGATGCTGGAGTTTAGGATGCTGGAGTTTAGGATGCTGGAGTTTAGGATGCTGGAGTTTAGGATGCTGGAGTTTAGGATACTGGAGTTTAGGATACTGGAGTTTAGGATACTGGAGTTTAGGATACTGGAGTTTAGGATACTGGACATGCGGATGCTGGAGTTTAGGATGCTGGAGTTTAGGATACTGGAGTTTAGGATACTGGAGTTTAGGATACTGGAGTTTAGGATACTGGAGTTTAGGATACTGGAGCTTAGGATACTGGAGCTTAGGATACTGGAGTTTAGGATACTGGAGTTTAGGATACTGGAGTTTAGGATACTGGAGTTTAGGATACTGGAGTTTAGGATACTGGACAGGCGGATGCTGGAGTTTAGGATACTGGACAGGCGGATGCTGGAGTTTAGGATACTGGACATGCGGATGCTGGAGTTTAGGATACTGGAGTTTAGGATGCTGGAGTTTAGGATACTGGACAGGCGGACGCTGGAGTTTAGGATACTGGAGTTTAGGATACTGGACATGCGGATGCTGGAGTTTAGGATACTGGAGTTTAGGATACTGGACATGCGGATGCTGGAGTTTAGGATGCTGGAGTTTAGGATACTGGAGTTTAGGATACTGGACATGCGGATGCTGGAGTTTAGGATACTGGAGTTTAGGATACTGGAGTTTAGGATACTGGACATGCGGATGCTGGAGTTTAGGATACTGGAGTTTAGGATACTGGAGTTTAGGATACTGGAGTTTAGGATACTGGACAGGCGGATGCTGGAGTTTAGGATACTGGAATTTAGGATACTGGACAGGCGGACGCTGGAGTTTAGGATACTGGAGTTTAGGATACTGGACATGCGGATGCTGGAGTTTAGGATACTGGAGTTTAGGATACTGGACATGCGGATGCTGGAGTTTAGGATACTGGAGTTTAGGATACTGGACATGCGGATGCTGGAGTTTAGGATACTGGAGTTTAGGATACTGGACAGGCGGATGCTGGAGTTTAGGATACTGGACAGGCGGATGCTGGAGTTTAGGATACTGGACATGCTGATGTTGGAGTTTAGGATACTGGAGTTTAGGATGCTGGAGTTTAGGATACTGGACATGCGGATGCTGGAGTTTAGGATACTGGAGTTTAGGATACTGGACATGCGGATGCTGGAGTTTAGGATACTGGAGTTTAGGATGCTGGAGTTTAGGATACTGGAGTTTAGGATACTGGAGTGTAGGATACTGGACATGCGGATGCTGGAGTTTAGGATACTGGAGTTAAGGATACTGGAGTTTAGGATACTGGAGTTTAGGATACTGGACATGCGGATGCTGGAGTTTAGGATACTGGAGTTTAGGATACTGGAGTTTAGGATACTGGACAGGCGGATGCTGGAGTTTAGGATACTGGACATGCGGATGCTGGAGTTTAGGATACTGGAGTTTAGGATGCTGGAGTTTAGGATACTGGACATGCGGATGCTGGAGTTTAGGATACTGGAGTTTAGGATACTGGACATGCGGATGCTGGAGTTTAGGATACTGGAGTTTAGGATGCTGGAGTTTAGGATACTGGAGTTTAGGATACTGGAGTGTAGGATACTGGACATGCGGATGCTGGAGTTTAGGATACTGGAGTTTAGGATACTGGAGTTTAGGATACTGGAGTTTAGGATACTGGACATGCGGATGCTGGAGTTTAGGATACTGGAGTTTAGGATACTGGACATGCGGATGCTGGAGTTTAGGATACTGGAGTTTAGGATGCTGGAGTTTAGGATACTGGACATGCGGATGCTGGAGTTTAGGATACTGGAGTTTAGGATACTGGACATGCGGATGCTGGAGTTTAGGATACTGGAGTTTAGGATGCTGGAGTTTAGGATACTGGAGTTTAGGATACTGGAGTGTAGGATACTGGACATGCGGATGCTGGAGTTTAGGATACTGGAGTTTAGGATACTGGAGTTTAGGATACTGGAGTTTAGGATACTGGACATGCGGATGCTGGAGTTTAGGATACTGGAGTTTAGGATACTGGACATGCGGATGCTGGAGTTTAGGATACTGGAGTTTAGGATACTGGACATGCGGATGCTGGAGTTTAGGATACTGGAGTTTAGGATGCTGGAGTTTAGGATGCTGGAGTTTAGGATGCTGGAGTTTAGGATGCTGGAGTTTAGGATGCTGGAGTTTAGGATGCTGGAGTTTAGGATGCTGGAGTTTAGGATGCTGGAGTTTAGGATGCTGGAGTTTAGGATACTGGACATGCGGATGCTGGAGTTTAGGATACTGGAGTTTAGGATACTGGAGTTTAGGATACTGGAGTTTAGGATACTGGACATGCGGATGCTGGAGTTTAGGATACTGGAGTTTAGGATACTGGAGTTTAGGATACTGGAGTTTAGGATACTGGAGTTTAGGATACTGGAGTTTAGGATACTGGACAGGCGGATGCTGGAGTTTAGGATACTGGACAGGCGGATGCTGGAGTTTAGGATACTGGACATGCGGATGCTGGAGTTTAGGATACTGGAGTTTAGGATGCTGGAGTTTAGGATACTGCACATGCGGATGCTGGAGTTTAGGATACTGGAGTTTAGGATACTGGAGTTTAGGATACTGGAGTTTAGGATACTGGACATGCGGATGCTGGAGTTTAGGATACTGGAGTTTAGGATGCTGGAGTTTAGGATACTGGAGTTTAGGATACTGGAGTTTAGGATACTGGAGATGCGGATACTGGAGTTTAGGATACTGGAGTTTAGGATACTGGACATGCGGATGCTGGAGTTTAGGATACTGGAGTTTAGGATACTGGAGTTTAGAATACTGGACATGCGGATGCTGGAGTTTAGGATGCTGGAGTTTAGGATGCTGGAGTTTAGGATGCAGGGGCCTCATTTATCAACAGTGCGTAGAAAATGTTCTATATTTGTACCTACGAATGAAATTTAGAATGTGCCTAAGTACAAAAAAATCGGGATTTATCAAACGTGCGCACGGGGTTCGTACGCACATCAGTAAGTAATCCTTGATGATTAATCCCACTTGTTCTTAAGCACCATGCTCGTGCACGTTCATGGTCATTTGCATTCCGAAACGCCTCCAATGAACCATATATGGTGACAACACCTCTCGTTATAAGTCACGTGGTTGCGCTTTTTCCCTCATCGCAATAATGACAAAGAGAGCGTAAAATAGGAACTTTACAGACACAGAAATTGAGTTACTGGTGGATGAGGTTAATAACACATCTGTTTGGTTCCCTTAGTACGGGAGGAATGACTAACAAAAGAAAACAAATCTGCATGGGAACATGTTACCAGTGAGTTTAATTCCGTTGGGTATGAGAACACTTCTAGAAATAAAAAAGTGGTTTGACATAAAATTATCAGCCAAAAAAAAAAAAAACGCGTCACAGCACACCGACGTGAAATCTGTAGGAGGACAGACAATGACAGAACTTTCCTTGGACAGCCGCATAAACCAGCATCATCGGCGCGATCTCTGAAAACGCGCTCCCGGCGGAATGGATGATTTGCCAAGTCTTCCAATAATGCAAGATAAGCCACTGTTTTAAGCATTTGACGGAGCTTTCTTACATAGGGTTAGACACTTATTTCATTAATTAACTTCAATACTGATTTGCAGTTACTTTATTAACAGTAATCATTTTTAACACCTGGGGGTGGATAATAAATAGACAAAGTGTTCTTTTAACACTGTGGATGGACGGTCCTGTGTAGTATCGCTATTCTACCACTAGATGCTCTGCGTACGCATACTCCGAGGTGTGCGTATATTTACACACATTTCTACGTATAAGTACAATTTGATAAATTCCACACTTTGCGTAAAACTGTTCCTACGCACACTTTACGCACACTTCTGTTCGTACGCACGCTTGATAAATGAGGCCCCTGGAGTTTAGGATGCTGGAGTTTAGGATGCTGGAGTTTAGGATGCTGGACATGCGGATGCTGGAGTTTAGGATGCTGGAGTTTAGGATGCTGGAGTTTAGGATGCTGGAGTTTAGGATGCTGGAGTTTAGGATACTGGAGTTTAGGATACTGGAGTTTAGGATACTGGACATGCGGATGCTGGAGTTTAGGATACTGGAGTTAAGGATACTGGAGTTTAGGATACTGGACATGCGGATGCTGGAGTTTAGGATACTGGAGTTTAGGATACTGGAGTTTAGGATACTGGAGTTTAGGATACTGGAGTTTAGGAAACTGGACATGCGGATGCTGGAGTTTAGGATACTGGAGTTTAGGATACTGGAGTTTAGGATTCTGGAGTTTAGGATACTGGACATGCGGATGCTGGAGTTTAGGATACTGGAGTTTAGGATACTGGACATGCGGATGCTGGAGTTTAGGATACTGGAGTTTAGGATACTGGAGTTTAGGATACTGGAGTTTAGGATACTGGACATGCGGATGCTGGAGTTTAGGATGCTGGAGTTTAGGATGCTGGAGTTTAGGATACTGGAGTTTAGGATACTGGAGTTTAGGATACTGGAGTTTAGGATACTGGAGTTTAGGATACTGGAGTTTAGGATACTGGAGTTTAGGATACTGGAGTTTAGGATACTGGAGTTTAGGATACTGGAGTTTAGGATACTGGACAGGCGGATGCTGGAGTTTAGGATACTGGAGTTTAGGATACTAGACATGCGGATGCTGGAGTTTAGGATACTGGAGTTTAGGATACTGGAGTTTAGGATACTGGACATGCGGATGCTGGAGTTTAGGATACTGGAGTTTAGGATACTGGAGTTTAGGATACTGGAGTTTAGGATACTGGAGTTTAGGATACTGGAGTTTAGGATACTGGACATGCGGATGCTGGAGTTTAGGATACTGGAGTTTAGGATACTGGAGTTTAGGATACTGGAGTTTAGGATACTGGAGTTTAGGATACTGGACATGCGGATGATGGAGTTTAGGATACTGGAGTTTAGGATACTGGAGTTTAGGATACTGGAGTTTAGGATACTGGAGTTTAGGATACTGGAGTTTAGGATACTGGAGTTTAGGATACTGGAGTTTAGGATACTGGAGTTTAGGATACTGGACATGCGGATGCTGGAGTTTAGGATACTGGAGTTTAGGATACTGGACATGCGGATGCTGGAGTTTAGGATACTGGAGTTTAGGATACTGGAGTTTAGGATACTGGAGTTTAGGAAACTGGACATGCGGATGCTGGAGTTTAGGATACTGGAGTTTAGGATACTGGAGTTTAGGATTCTGGAGTTTAGGATACTGGACATGCGGATGCTGGAGTTTAGGATACTGGAGTTTAGGATACTGGACATGCGGATGCTGGAGTTTAGGATACTGGAGTTTAGGATACTGGAGTTTAGGATACTGGAGTTTAGGATACTGGAGTTTAGGATACTGGACATGCGGATGCTGGAGTTTAGGATACTGGAGTTTAGGATACTGGAGTTTAGGATACTGGAGTTTAGGATACTGGAGTTTAGGATACTGGAGTTTAGGATACTGGAGTTTAGGATACTGGAGTTTAGGATACTGGACAGGCGGATGCTGGAGTTTAGGATACTGGACAGGCGGATGCTGGAGTTTAGGATACTGGACAGGCGGATGCTGGAGTTTAGGATACTGGAGTTTAGGATGCTGGAGTACAGGATACTGGAGTTTAGGATACTGGACAGGCGGACGCTGGAGTTTAGGATACTGGAGTTTAGGATACTGGGCATGCGGATGCTGGAGTTTAGGATACTGGAGTTTAGGATACTGGACATGCAGATGCTGGAGTTTAGGATGCTGGAGTTTAGGATACTGGAGTTTAGGATACTGGACATGCGGATGCTGGAGTTTAGGATACTGGAGTTTAGGATACTGGAGTTTAGGATACTGGAGTTTAGGATACTGGAGTTTAGGATACTGGACATGCGGATGCTGGAGTTTAGGATACTGGAGTTTAGGATACTGGAGTTTAGGATACTGGAGTTTAGGATACTTGAGTTTAGGATACTGGACAGGCGGATGCTGGAGTTTAGGATACTGGAGTTTAGGATACTGGACAGGCGGACGCTGGAGTTTAGGATACTGGAGTTTAGGATACTGGACAGGCGGACGCTGGAGTTTAGGATACTGGAGTTTAGGATACTGGACATGCGGATGCTGGAGTTTAGGATACTGGAGTTTAGGATACTGGACATGCGGATGCTGGAGTTTAGGATACTGGAGTTTAGGATACTGGACAGGCGGATGCCGGAGTTTAGGATACTGGACAGGCGGATGCTGGAGTTTAGGATACTGGACATGCGGATGCTGGAGTTTAGGATACTGGAGTTTAGGATGCTGGAGTTTAGGATACTGGAGTTTAGGATACTGGACAGGCGGACGCTGGAGTTTAGGATACTGGAGTTTAGGATACTGGACATGCGGATGCTGGAGTTTAGGATGCTGGATATGCGGATGCTGGAGTTTAGGATGCTGGATATGCGGATGCTGGAGTTTAGGATGCTGGATATGCGGATGCTGGAATTTTGGATGCTGGAGTTTAGGATACTGGATATGCGGATGCTGGAGTTTAGGATACTGGATATGCGGATGCTGGAGTTTAGGATACTGGAGTTTAGGATGCTGGAGTTTAGGATACTGGACATGCGGATGCTGGAGATTAGGATACTGGAGTTTAGGATAATGGACATGCGGATGCTGGAGTTTAGGATACTGGAGTTTAGGATACTGGACATGCGGATGCTGGAGTTTAGGATACTGGACATGCGGATGCTGGAGTTTAGGATACTGGACATGCGGATGCTGGAGATTAGGATACTGGAGTTTAGGATACTGGACATGCGGATGCTGTAGTTTAGGATACTGGAGTTTAGGATACTGGACATGCGGATGCTGGAGTTTAGGATACTGGACATGCGGATGCTGGAGTTTAGGATGCTGGACATGCGGATGCTGGAGTTTAGGATACTGGAGTTTAGGATACTGGACATGCGGATGCTGGAGTTTAGGATACTGGACATGCGGATGCTGGAGTTTAGGATACTGGACATGCGGATGCTGGAGTTTAGGATACTGGACATGCGGATGCTGGAGTTTAGGATACTGGAGTTTAGGATACTGGACATGCGGATGCTGGAGTTTAGGATACTGGAGTTTAGGATACTGGACATGCGGATGCTGGAGTTTAGGATACTGGACATGCGGATGCTGGAGTTTAGGATACTGGACATGCGGATGCTGGAGATTAGGATACTGGAGTTTAGGATACTGGACATGCGGATGCTGTAGTTTAGGATACTGGAGTTTAGGATACTGGACATGCGGATGCTGGAGTTTAGGATACTGGACATGCGGATGCTGGAGTTTAGGATACTGGACATGCGGATGCTGGAGTTTAGGATACTGGAGTTTAGGATACTGGACATGCGGATGCTGGAGTTTAGGATACTGGACATGCGGATGCTGGAGTTTAGGATACTGGACATGCGGATGCTGGAGTTTAGGATACTGGAGTTTAGGATACTGGACATGCGGATGCTGGAGTTTAGGATACTGGAGTTTAGGATACTGGAGTTTAGGATACTGGAGTTTAGGATACTGGAGATTAGGATACTGGAGATTAGGATACTGGAGTTTAGGATACTGGAGTTTAGGATACTGGAGTTTAGGATACTGGACAGGCGGATGCTGGAGTTTAGGATACTGGACAGGCGGATGCTGGAGTTTAGGATACTGGACAGGCGGATGCTGGAGTTTAGGATACTGGACAGGCGGATGCTGGAGTTTAGGATACTGGAGTTTAGGATGCTGGAGTTTAGGATACTGGACAGGCGGACGCTGGAGTTTAGGATACTGGAGTTTAGGATACTGGACATGCGGATGCTGGAGTTTAGGATACTGGAGTTTAGGATACTGGAGTTTAGGATACTGGACATGCGGATGCTGGAGTTTAGGATACTGGAGTTTAGGATACTGGAGTTTAGGATACTGGACATGCGGATGCTGGAGTTTAGGATACTGGAGTTTAGGATACTGGACATGCGGATGCTGGAGTTTAGGATACTGGAGTTTAGGATACTGGAGTTTAGGATACTGGACATGCGGATGCTGGAGTTTAGGATACTGGAGTTTAGGATACTAGACATGCGGATGCTGGAGTTTAGGATGCTGGAGTTTAGGATGCTGGAGTTTAGGATGCTGGAGTTTAGGATGCTGGAGTTTAGGATGCTGGAGTTTAGGATACTGGAGTTTAGGATACTGGAGTTTAGGATACTGGAGTTTAGGATACTGGAGTTTAGGATACTGGACATGCGGATGCTGGAGTTTAGGATGCTGGAGTTTAGGATACTGGAGTTTAGGATACTGGAGTTTAGGATACTGGAGTTTAGGATACTGGAGTTTAGGATACTGGAGCTTAGGATACTGGAGCTTAGGATACTGGAGTTTAGGATACTGGAGTTTAGGATACTGGAGTTTAGGATACTGGAGTTTAGGATACTGGAGTTTAGGATACTGGACAGGCGGATGCTGGAGTTTAGGATACTGGACAGGCGGATGCTGGAGTTTAGGATACTGGACATGCGGATGCTGGAGTTTAGGATACTGGAGTTTAGGATGCTGGAGTTTAGGATACTGGACAGGCGGACGCTGGAGTTTAGGATACTGGAGTTTAGGATACTGGACATGCGGATGCTGGAGTTTAGGATACTGGAGTTTAGGATACTGGACATGCGGATGCTGGAGTTTAGGATGCTGGAGTTTAGGATACTGGAGTTTAGGATACTGGACATGCGGATGCTGGAGTTTAGGATACTGGAGTTTAGGATACTGGAGTTTAGGATACTGGACATGCGGATGCTGGAGTTTAGGATACTGGAGTTTAGGATACTGGAGTTTAGGATACTGGAGTTTAGGATACTGGACAGGCGGATGCTGGAGTTTAGGATACTGGAATTTAGGATACTGGACAGGCGGACGCTGGAGTTTAGGATACTGGAGTTTAGGATACTGGACATGCGGATGCTGGAGTTTAGGATACTGGAGTTTAGGATACTGGACATGCGGATGCTGGAGTTTAGGATACTGGAGTTTAGGATACTGGACATGCGGATGCTGGAGTTTAGGATACTGGAGTTTAGGATACTGGACAGGCGGATGCTGGAGTTTAGGATACTGGACAGGCGGATGCTGGAGTTTAGGATACTGGACATGCTGATGTTGGAGTTTAGGATACTGGAGTTTAGGATGCTGGAGTTTAGGATACTGGACAGGCGGACGCTGGAGTTTAGGATACTGGAGTTTAGGATACTGGACATGCGGATGCTGGAGTTTAGGATACTGGAGTTTAGGCTACTGGACATGCGGATGCTGGAGTTTAGGATGCTGGAGTTTAGGATACTGGAGTTTAGGATAGTGGACATGCGGATGCTGGAGTTTAGGATACTGGAGTTTAGGATACTGGAGTTTAGGATACTGGAGTTTAGGATACTGGAGTTTAGGATACTGGACATGCGGATGCTGGAGTTTAGGATACTGGAGTTTAGGATACTGGAGTTTAGGATACTGGAGTTTAGGATACTGGACAGGCGGATGCTGGAGTTTAGGATACTGGAGTTTAGGATACTGGACAGGCGGATGCTGGAGTTTAGGATACTGGAGTTTAGGATACTGGACATGCGGATGCTGGAGTTTAGGATACTGGAGTTTACGATGCTGGAGTTTAGGATACTGGAGTTTAGGATACTGGACAGGCGGACGCTGGAGTTTAGGATACTGGAGTTTAGGATACTGGACATGCGGACGCTGGAGTTTAGGATGCTGGAGTTTAGGATACTGGAGTTTAGGATACTGGACAGGCGGACGCTGGAGTTTAGGATACTGGAGTTTAGGATACTGGACATGCGGATGCTGGAGTTTAGGATACTGGAGTTTAGGATACTGGACATGCGGATGCTGGACATGCGGATGCTGGAGTTTAGGATGCTGGAGTTTAGGATACTGGAGTTTAGGATACTGGAGTTTAGGATGCTGGAGTTTAGGATACTGGACATGCGGATGCTGGAGATTAGGATACTGGAGTTTAGGATAATGGACATGCGGATGCTGGAGTTTAGGATACTGGAGTTTAGGATACTGGACATGCGGATGCTGGAGTTTAGGATACTGGACATGCGGATGCTGGAGTTTAGGATACTGGACATGCGGATGCTGGAGATTAGGATACTGGAGTTTAGGATACTGGACATGCGGATGCTGTAGTTTAGGATACTGGAGTTTAGGATACTGGACATGCGGATGCTGGAGTTTAGGATACTGGACATGCGGATGCTGGAGTTTAGGATGCTGGACATGCGGATGCTGGAGTTTAGGATACTGGAGTTTAGGATACTGGACATGCGGATGCTGGAGTTTAGGATACTGGACATGCGGATGCTGGAGTTTAGGATACTGGACATGCGGATGCTGGAGTTTAGGATACTGGACATGCGGATGCTGGAGTTTAGGATACTGGAGTTTAGGATACTGGACATGCGGATGCTGGAGTTTAGGATACTGGAGTTTAGGATACTGGACATGCGGATGCTGGAGTTTAGGATACTGGACATGCGGATGCTGGAGTTTAGGATACTGGACATGCGGATGCTGGAGATTAGGATACTGGAGTTTAGGATACTGGACATGCGGATGCTGTAGTTTAGGATACTGGAGTTTAGGATACTGGACATGCGGATGCTGGAGTTTAGGATACTGGACATGCGGATGCTGGAGTTTAGGATACTGGACATGCGGATGCTGGAGTTTAGGATACTGGAGTTTAGGATACTGGACATGCGGATGCTGGAGTTTAGGATACTGGACATGCGGATGCTGGAGTTTAGGATACTGGACATGCGGATGCTGGAGTTTAGGATACTGGACATGCGGATGCTGGAGTTTAGGATACTGGAGTTTAGGATACTGGACATGCGGATGCTGGAGTTTAGGATACTGGAGTTTAGGATACTGGAGTTTAGGATACTGGAGTTTAGGATACTGGAGTTTAGGATACTGGAGATTAGGATACTGGAGATTAGGATACTGGAGTTTAGGATACTGGAGTTTAGGATACTGGACAGGCGGATGCTGGAGTTTAGGATACTGGACAGGCGGATGCTGGAGTTTAGGATACTGGACAGGCGGATGCTGGAGTTTAGGATACTGGAGTTTAGGATGCTGGAGTGTAGGATACTGGACAGGCGGACGCTGGAGTTTAGGATACTGGAGTTTAGGATACTGGACATGCGGATGCTGGAGTTTAGGATACTGGAGTTTAGGATACTGGAGTTTAGGATACTGGACATGCGGATGCTGGAGTTTAGGATACTGGAGTTTAGGATACTGGAGTTTAGGATACTGGACATGCGGATGCTGGAGTTTAGGATACTGGAGTTTAGGATACTGGACATGCGGATGCTGGAGTTTAGGATACTGGAGTTTAGGATACTGGACATGCGGATGCTGGAGTTTAGGATACTGGAGTTTAGGATACTAGACATGCGGATGCTGGAGTTTAGGATGCTGGAGTTTAGGATGCTGGAGTTTAGGATGCTGGAGTTTAGGATGCTGGAGTTTAGGATACTGGAGTTTAGGATACTGGAGTTTAGGATACTGGAGTTTAGGATACTGGACATGCGGATGCTGGAGTTTAGGATGCTGGAGTTTAGGATACTGGAGTTTAGGATACTGGAGTTTAGGATACTGGAGTTTAGGATACTGGAGTTTAGGATACTGGAGCTTAGGATACTGGAGCTTAGGATACTGGAGTTTAGGATACTGGAGTTTAGGATACTGGAGTTTAGGATACTGGAGTTTAGGATACTGGAGTTTAGGATACTGGACAGGCGGATGCTGGAGTTTAGGATACTGGACAGGCGGATGCTGGAGTTTAGGATACTGGACATGCGGATGCTGGAGTTTAGGATACTGGAGTTTAGGATGCTGGAGTTTAGGATACTGGACAGGCGGACGCTGGAGTTTAGGATACTGGAGTTTAGGATACTGGACATGCGGATGCTGGAGTTTAGGATACTGGAGTTTAGGATACTGGACATGCGGATGCTGGAGTTTAGGATGCTGGAGTTTAGGATACTGGAGTTTAGGATACTGGACATGCGGATGCTGGAGTTTAGGATACTGGAGTTTAGGATACTGGAGTTTAGGATACTGGACATGCGGATGCTGGAGTTTAGGATACTGGAGTTTAGGATACTGGAGTTTAGGATACTGGAGTTTAGGATACTGGACAGGCGGATGCTGGAGTTTAGGATACTGGAATTTAGGATACTGGACAGGCGGACGCTGGAGTTTAGGATACTGGAGTTTAGGATACTGGACATGCGGATGCTGGAGTTTAGGATACTGGAGTTTAGGATACTGGACATGCGGATGCTGGAGTTTAGGATACTGGAGTTTAGGATACTGGACATGCGGACGCTGGAGTTTAGGATACTGGAGTTTAGGATACTGGACAGGCGGATGCTGGAGTTTAGGATACTGGACAGGCGGATGCTGGAGTTTAGGATACTGGACATGCTGATGTTGGAGTTTAGGATACTGGAGTTTAGGATGCTGGAGTTTAGGATACTGGACAGGCGGACGCTGGAGTTTAGGATACTGGAGTTTAGGATACTGGACATGCGGATGCTGGAGTTTAGGATACTGGAGTTTAGGCTACTGGACATGCGGATGCTGGAGTTTAGGATGCTGGAGTTTAGGATACTGGAGTTTAGGATAGTGGACATGCGGATGCTGGAGTTTAGGATACTGGAGTTTAGGATACTGGAGTTTAGGATACTGGAGTTTAGGATACTGGAGTTTAGGATACTGGACATGCGGATGCTGGAGTTTAGGATACTGGAGTTTAGGATACTGGAGTTTAGGATACTGGAGTTTAGGATACTGGAGTTTAGGATACTGGAGTTTAGGATACTGGACAGGCGGATGCTGGAGTTTAGGATACTGGAGTTTAGGATACTGGACAGGCGGATGCTGGAGTTTAGGATACTGGAGTTTAGGATACTGGACATGCGGATGCTGGAGTTTAGGATACTGGAGTTTACGATGCTGGAGTTTAGGATACTGGAGTTTAGGATACTGGACAGGCGGACGCTGGAGTTTAGGATACTGGAGTTTAGGATACTGGACATGCGGACGCTGGAGTTTAGGATGCTGGAGTTTAGGATACTGGAGTTTAGGATACTGGACAGGCGGACGCTGGAGTTTAGGATACTGGAGTTTAGGATACTGGACATGCGGATGCTGGAGTTTAGGATACTGGAGTTTAGGATACTGGACATGCGGATGCTGGAGTTTAGGATACTGGAGTTTACGATGCTGGAGTTTACGATGCTGGAGTTTAGGATACTGGAGTTTAGGATACTGGACAGGCGGACGCTGGAGTTTAGGATACTGGAGTTTAGGATACTGGACATGCGGACGCTGGAGTTTAGGATGCTGGAGTTTAGGATAGGATACTGGAGTTTAGGATACTGGAGTTTAGGATACTGGAGTTTAGGATACTGGAGTTTAGGATACTGGAGTTTAGGATACTGGAGTTTAGGATACTGGAGTTTAGGATACTGGAGTTTAGGATACTGGAGTTTAGGATACTGGACAGGCGGATGCTGGAGTTTAGGATACTGGACAGGCGGATGCTGGAGTTTAGGATACTGGACATGCGGATGCTGGAGTTTAGGATACTGGAGTTTAGGATGCTGGAGTTTAGGAAACTGGAGTTTAGGATCCTGGACAGGCGGACGCTGGAGTTTAGGATGCTGGAGTTTAGGATACTGGAGTTTAGGATACTGGAGTTTAGGATACTGGACATGCGGATGCTGGAGTTTAGGATACTGGAGTTTAGGATACTGGAGTTTAGGATACTGGAGTTTAGGATACTGGAGTTTAGGATACTGGACATGCGGATGCTGGAGTTTAGGATACTGGAGTTTAGGATACTGGAGTTTAGGATACTGGAGTTTAGGATACTGGAGTTTAGGATACTGGACTTTAGGATACTGGACTTTAGGATACTGGACTTTAGGATACTGGACTTTAGGATACTGGACAGGCGGATGCTGGAGTTTAGGATACTGGACAGGCGGATGCTGGAGTTTAGGATACTGGACATGCGGATGCTGGAGTTTAGGATACTGGAGTTTAGGATGCTGGAGTTTAGGATACTGGAGTTTAGGATACTGGACAGGCGGACGCTGGAGTTTAGGATACTGGAGTTTAGGATACTGGACATGCGGATGCTGGAGTTTAGGATACTGGAGTTTAGGATACTGGACATGCGGATGCTGGAGTTTAGGATACTGGAGTTTAGGATACTGGAGTTTAGGATACTGGACAGGCGGACGCTGGAGTTTAGGATACTGGAGTTTAGGATACTGGAGTTTAGGATACTGGAGTTTAGGATACTGGAGTTTAGGATACTGGAGTTTAGGATACTGGACAGGCGGATGCTGGAGTTTAGGATACTGGACATGCGGATGCTGGAGTTTAGGATACTGGAGATTAGGATACTGGAGTTTAGGATACTGGACAGGCGGACGCTGGAGTTTAGGATACTGGAGTTTAGGATACTGGACAGGCGGATGCTGGAGTTTAGGATACTGGACATGCGGATGCTGGAGTTTAGGATAATGGAGTTTAGGATGCTGGAGTTTAGGATACTGGAGTTTAGGATACTGGACAGGCGGACGCTGGAGTTTAGGATACTGGAGTTTAGGATGCTGGAGTTTAGGATACTGGAGTTTAGGATGCTGGAGTTTAGGATGCTGGAGTTTAGGATGCTGGAGTTTAGGATACTGGAGTTTAGGATACTGGACAGGCGGATGCTGGAGTTTAGGATACTGGACAGGCGGATGCTGGAGTTTAGGATACTGGACATGCGGATGCTGGAGTTTAGGATACTGGAGTTTAGGATGCTGGAGTTTAGGATGCTGGAGTTTAGGATACTGGAGTTTAGGATACTGGAGTTTAGGATACTGGACATGCGGATGCTGGAGTTTAGGATACTGGAGTTTAGGATACTGGACATGCGGATACTGGAGTTTAGGATACTGGACATGCGGATACTGGAGTTTAGGATACTGGACATGCGGATGCTGGAGTTTAGGATACTGGAGTTTAGGATACTGGAGTTTAGGATACTGGAGTTTAGGATACTGGAGTTTAGGATACTGGAGTTTAGGATACTGGACATGCGGATGCTGGAGTTTAGGATACTGGAGTTTAGGATACTGGAGTTTAGGATACTGGAGTTTAGGATACTGGAGTTTAGGATACTGGACATGCGGATGCTGGAGTTTAGGATGCTGGAGTTTAGGATGCTGGAGTTTAGGATGCTGGAGTTTAGGATGCTGGAGTTTAGGATGCTGGATATGCGGATGCTGGAGTTTAGGATGCTGGAGTTTAGGATGCTGGAGTTTAGGATGCTGGATATGCGGATGCTGGAGTTTAGGATACTGGAGTTTAGGATACTGGACATGCGGATGCTGGAGTTTAGGATGCTGGAGTTTAGGATGCTGGAGTTTAGGATGCTGGAGTTTAGGATGCTGGAGTTTAGGATGCTGGAGTTTAGGATGCTGGAGTTTAGGATACTGGACTTTAGGATACTGGACTTTAGGATACTGGACTTTAGGATACTGGACTTTAGGATACTGGACTTTAGGATACTGGACTTTAGGATACTGGACAGGCGGATGCTGGAGTTTAGGATACTGGACAGGCGGATGCTGGAGTTTAGGATACTGGACATGCGGATGCTGGAGTTTAGGATACTGGAGTTTAGGATGCTGGAGTTTAGGATACTGGAGTTTAGGATACTGGACAGGCGGACGCTGGAGTTTAGGATACTGGAGTTTAGGATACTGGACATGCGGATGCTGGAGTTTAGGATACTGGAGTTTAGGATACTGGACATGCGGATGCTGGAGTTTAGGATACTGGAGTTTAGGATACTGGAGTTTAGGATACTGGACAGGCGGACGCTGGAGTTTAGGATACTGGAGTTTAGGATACTGGAGTTTAGGATACTGGAGTTTAGGATACTGGAGTTTAGGATACTGGACAGGCGGATGCTGGAGTTTAGGATACTGGACATGCGGATGCTGGAGTTTAGGATACTGGAGATTAGGATACTGGAGTTTAGGATACTGGACAGGCGGACGCTGGAGTTTAGGATACTGGAGTTTAGGATACTGGACAGGCGGATGCTGGAGTTTAGGATACTGGACATGCGGATGCTGGAGTTTAGGATAATGGAGTTTAGGATGCTGGAGTTTAGGATACTGGAGTTTAGGATACTGGACAGGCGGACGCTGGAGTTTAGGATACTGGAGTTTAGGATGCTGGAGTTTAGGATGCTGGAGTTTAGGATGCTGGAGTTTAGGATACTGGAGTTTAGGATACTGGAGTTTAGGATACTGGACAGGCGGATGCTGGAGTTTAGGATACTGGACAGGCGGATGCTGGAGTTTAGGATACTGGACATGCGGATGCTGGAGTTTAGGATACTGGAGTTTAGGATGCTGGAGTTTAGGATGCTGGAGTTTAGGATACTGGAGTTTAGGATACTGGAGTTTAGGATACTGGACATGCGGATGCTGGAGTTTAGGATACTGGAGTTTAGGATACTGGACATGCGGATACTGGAGTTTAGGATACTGGACATGCGGATACTGGAGTTTAGGATACTGGACATGCGGATGCTGGAGTTTAGGATACTGGAGTTTAGGATACTGGAGTTTAGGATACTGGAGTTTAGGATACTGGAGTTTAGGATACTGGAGTTTAGGATACTGGAGTTTAGGATACTGGACATGCGGATGCTGGAGTTTAGGATACTGGAGTTTAGGATACTGGAGTTTAGGATACTGGAGTTTAGGATACCGGAGTTTAGGATACTGGACATGCGGATGCTGGAGTTTAGGATGCTGGAGTTTAGGATGCTGGAGTTTAGGATGCTGGAGTTTAGGATGCTGGAGTTTAGGATGCTGGAGTTTAGGATGCTGGAGTTTAGGATGCTGGAGTTTAGGATGCTGGATATGCGGATGCTGGAGTTTAGGATACTGGACATGCGGATGCTGGAGTTTAGGATGCTGGAGTTTAGGATGCTGGAGTTTAGGATGCTGGAGTTTAGGATGCTGGAGTTTAGGATGCTGGAGTTTAGGATGCTGGAGTTTAGGATGCTGGAGTTTAGGATGCTGGAGTTTAGGATACTGGAGTTTAGGATACTGGAGTTTAGGATACTGGAGTTTAGGATACTGGAGTTTAGGATACTGGACATGCGGATGCTGGAGTTTAGGATGCTGGAGTTTAGGATACTGGAGTTTAGGATACTGGAGTTTAGGATACTGGAGTTTAGGATACTGGAGTTTAGGATACTGGAGTTTAGGATACTGGACATGCGGATGCTGGAGTTTAGGATACTGGAGTTTAGGATACTGGACATGCGGATGCTGGAGTTTAGGATACTGGAGTTTAGGATACTGGAGTTTAAGATACTGGACATGCGGATGCTGGAGTTTAGGATGCTGGAGTTTAGGATGCTGGAGTTTAGGATGCTGGAGTTTAGGATACTGGAGTTTAGGATACTGGAGTTTAGGATACTGGAGTTTAGGATACTGGAGTTTAGGATACTGGAGTTTAGGATACTGGAGTTTAGGATACTGGAGTTTAGGATACTGGACATGCGGATGCTGGAGTTTAGGATACTGGAGTTTAGGATACTGGAGTTTAGGATACTGGAGTTTAGGATACTGGAGTTTAGGATACTGGAGTTTAGGATACTGGACAGGCGGATGCTGGAGTTTAGGATACTGGACAGGCGGATGCTGGAGTTTAGGATACTGGACATGCGGATGCTGGAGTTTAGGATACTGGAGTTTAGGATACTGGACATGTGGATGCTGGAGTTTAGGATACTGGAGTTTAGGATACTGGAGTTTAGGATACTGGACATGCGGATGCTGGAGTTTAAGATACTGGAGTTTAGGATACTGGAGTTTAGGATTCTGGAGTTTAGGATACTGGACATGCGGATGCTGGAGTTTAGGATACTGGAGTTTAGGATACTGGACATGCGGATGCTGGAGTTTAGGATACTGGAGTTTAGGATACTGGAGTTTAGGATACTGGAGTTTAGGATACTGGACATGCGGATACTGGACATGCGGATACTGGAGTTTAGGATACTGGAGTTTAGGATACTGGAGTTTAGGATACTGGAGTTTAGGATACTGGAGTTTAGGATACTGGAGTTTAGGATACTGGAGTTTAGGATACTGGAGTTTAGGATACTGGAGTTTAGGATACTGGAGTTTAGGATACTGGACAGGCGGATGCTGGAGTTTAGGATACTGGACAGGCGGATGCTGGAGTTTAGGATACTGGACAGGCGGATGCTGGAGTTTAGGATACTGGACATGTGGATGCTGGAGTTTAGGATACTGGAGTTTAGGATGCTGGAGTTTAGGATACTGGAGTTTAGGATACTGGACAGGCGGACGCTGGAGTTTAGGATACTGGAGTTTAGGATACTGGATATGCGGATGCTGGAGTTTAGGATACTGGAGTTTAGGATACTGGAGTTTAGGATACTGGAGTTTAGGATACTGGACATGCAGATGCTGGAGTTTAGGATGCTGGAGTTTAGGATACTGGAGTTTAGGATACTGGACATGCGGATGCTGGAGTTTAGGATACTGGACATGCGGATGCTGGAGTTTAGGATACTGGAGTTTAGGATACTGGAGTTTAGGATACTGGAGTTTAGGATACTGGAGTTTAGGATACTGGACATGCGGATGCTGGAGTTTAGGATACTGGAGTTTAGGATACTGGACATGCGGATGCTGGAGTTTAGGATGCTGGAGTTTAGGATGCTGGAGTTTAGGATGCTGGAGTTTAGGATGCTGGAGTTTAGGATGCTGGAGTTTAGGATGCTGGAGTTTAGGATACTGGAGTTTAGGATACTGGAGTTTAGGATACTGGAGTTTAGGATACTGGAGTTTAGGATACTGGAGTTTAGGATACTGGACATGCGGATGCTGGAGTTTAGGATACTGGAGTTTAGGATGCTGGAGTTTAGGATGCTGGAGTTTAGGATACTGGAGTTTAGGATACTGGAGTTTAGGATACTGGACAGGCGGACGCTGGAGTTTAGGATACTGGAGTTTAGGATACTGGACATGCGGATGCTGGAGTTTAGGATACTGGAGTTTAGGATACTGGACATGCAGATGCTGGAGTTTAGGATGCTGGAGTTTAGGATACTGGAGTTTAGGATACTGGACATGCGGATGCTGGAGTTTAGGATACTGGACATGCGGATGCTGGAGTTTAGGATACTGGACATGCGGATGCTGGAGTTTAGGATACTGGAGTTTAGGATACTGGAGTTTAGGATACTGGAGTTTAGGATACTGGAGTTTAGGATACTGGACATGCGGATGCTGGAGTTTAGGATACTGGAGTTTAGGATACTGGATATGCGGATGCTGGAGTTTAGGATACTGGAGTTTAGGATACTGGACATGCGGATGCTGGAGTTTAGGATGCTGGAGTTTAGGATGCTGGAGTTTAGGATGCTGGAGTTTAGGATGCTGGAGTTTAGGATGCTGGAGTTTAGGATGCTGGAGTTTAGGATGCTGGAGTTTAGGATGCTGGAGTTTAGGATACTGGAGTTTAGGATACTGGAGTTTAGGATACTGGAGTTTAGGATACTGGACATGCGGATGCTGGAGTTTAGGATACTGGAGTTTAGGATACTGGAGTTTAGGATACTGGAGTTTAGGATACTGGAGTTTAGGATACTGGAGTTTAGGATACTGGACATGCGGATGCTGGAGTTTAGGATACTGGAGTTTAGGATACTGGACATGCGGATGCTGGAGTTTAGGATGCTGGAGTTTAGGATGCTGGAGTTTAGGATGCTGGAGTTTAGGATGCTGGAGTTTAGGATGCTGGAGTTTAGGATGCTGGAGTTTAGGATACTGGAGTTTAGGATACTGGAGTTTAGGATACTGGAGTTTAGGATACTGGAGTTTAGGATACTGGACATGCGGATGCTGGAGTTTAGGATACTGGAGTTTAGGATGCTGGAGTTTAGGATGCTGGAGTTTAGGATACTGGAGTTTAGGATACTGGAGTTTAGGATACTGGACAGGCGGACGCTGGAGTTTAGGATACTGGAGTTTAGGATACTGGACATGCGGATGCTGGAGTTTAGGATACTGGAGTTTAGGATACTGGACATGCAGATGCTGGAGTTTAGGATGCTGGAGTTTAGGATACTGGAGTTTAGGATACTGGACATGCGGATGCTGGAGTTTAGGATACTGGACATGCGGATGCTGGAGTTTAGGATACTGGACATGCGGATGCTGGAGTTTAGGATACTGGAGTTTAGGATACTGGAGTTTAGGATACTGGAGTTTAGGATACTGGAGTTTAGGATACTGGAGTTTAGGATACTGGACATGCGGATGCTGGAGTTTAGGATACTGGAGTTTAGGATACTGGATATGCGGATGCTGGAGTTTAGGATACTGGAGTTTAGGATACTGGACATGCGGATGCTGGAGTTTAGGATGCTGGAGTTTAGGATGCTGGAGTTTAGGATGCTGGAGTTTAGGATGCTGGAGTTTAGGATGCTGGAGTTTAGGATGCTGGAGTTTAGGATGCTGGAGTTTAGGATGCTGGAGTTTAGGATGCTGGAGTTTAGGATACTGGAGTTTAGGATACTGGAGTTTAGGATACTGGAGTTTAGGATACTGGAGTTTAGGATACTGGAGTTTAGGATACTGGACATGCGGATGCTGGAGTTTAGGATACTGGAGTTTAGGATACTGGAGTTTAGGATACTGGAGTTTAGGATACTGGAGTTTAGGATACTGGAGTTTAGGATACTGGAGTTTAGGATACTGGAGTTTAGGATACTGGACATGCGGATGCTGGAGTTTAGGATACTGGAGTTTAGGATACTGGAGTTTAGGATACTGGAGTTTAGGATACTGGAGTTTAAGATACTGGAGTTTAGGATACTGGACATGCGGATGCTGGAGTTTAGGATGCTGGAGTTTAGGATACTGGAGTTTAGGATACTGGAGTTTAGGATACTGGAGTTTAGGATACTGGACATGCGGATGCTGGAGTTTAGGATACTGGAGTTTAGGATACTGGAGTTTAGGATACTGGAGTTTAGGATACTGGAGTTTAGGATACTGGAGTTTAGGATACTGGACAGGCGGATGCTGGAGTTTAGGATACTGGACAGGCGGATGCTGGAGTTTAGGATACTGGACATGCGGATGCTGGAGTTTAGGATGCTGGAGTTTAGGATACTGGAGTTTAGGATACTGGACAGGCGGACGCTGGAGTTTAGGATACTGGAGTTTAGGATGCTGGAGTTTAGGATGCTGGAGTTTAGGATGCTGGAGTTTAGGATGCTGGAGTTTAGGATGCTGGAGTTTAGGATGCTGGAGTTTAGGATACTGGAGTTTAGGATACTGGAGTTTAGGATACTGGACATGCGGATGCTGGAGTTTAGGATACTGGAGTTTAGGATACTGGAGTTTAGGATACTGGAGTTTAGGATACTGGAGTTTAGGATACTGGAGTTTAGGATACTGGAGTTTAGGATACTGGACATGCGGATGCTGGAGTTTAGGATACTGGAGTTTAGGATACTGGAGTTTAGGATACTGGAGTTTAGGATACTGGACATGCGGATGCTGGAGTTTAGGATGCTGGAGTTTAGGATACTGGAGTTTAGGATACTGGAGTTTAGGATACTGGAGTTTAGGATACTGGAGTTTAGGATACTGGAGTTTAGGATACTGGAGTTTAGGATACTGGACATGCGGATGCTGGAGTTTAGGATAATGGAGTTTAGGATGCTGGAGTTTAGGATACTGGAGTTTAGGATACTGGACAGGCGGACGCTGGAGTTTAGGATACTGGAGTTTAGGATACTGGACAGGCGGACGCTGGAGTTTAGGATGCTGGAGTTTAGGATGCTGGAGTTTAGGATGCTGGAGTTTAGGATGCTGGAGTTTAGGATGCTGGAGTTTAGGATGCTGGAGTTTAGGATACTGGAGTTTAGGATACTGGAGTTTAGGATACTGGACATGCGGATGCTGGAGTTTAGGATACTGGAGTTTAGGATACTGGAGTTTAGGATACTGGAGTTTAGGATACTGGAGTTTAGGATACTGGAGTTTAGGATACTGGAGTTTAGGATACTGGACATGCGGATGCTGGAGTTTAGGATACTGGAGTTTAGGATACTGGACATGCGGATGCTGGAGTTTAGGATACTGGAGTTTAGGATACTGGAGTTTAAGATACTGGAGTTTAGGATGCTGGACATGCGGATGCTGGAGTTTAGGATGCTGGAGTTTAGGATACTGGAGTTTAGGATACTGGAGTTTAGGATACTGGAGTTTAGGATACTGGAGTTTAGGATACTGGAGTTTAGGATACTGGACATGCGGATGCTGGAGTTTAGGATACTGGAGTTTAGGATACTGGAGTTTAGGATACTGGAGTTTAGGATACTGGAGTTTAGGATACTGGAGTTTAGGATACTGGACAGGCGGATGCTGGAGTTTAGGATACTGGACAGGCGGATGCTGGAGTTTAGGATACTGGAGTTTAGGATACTGGAGTTTAGGATACTGGAGTTTAGGATACTGGAGTTTAGGATACTGGAGTTTAGGATACTGGACAGGCGGATGCTGGAGTTTAGGATACTGGACAGGCGGATGCTGGAGTTTAGGATACTGGACATGCGGATGCTGGAGTTTAGGATGCTGGAGTTTAGGATGCTGGAGTTTAGGATGCTGGAGTTTAGGATGCTGGAGTTTAGGATGCTGGAGTTTAGGATGCTGGAGTTTAGGATGCTGGAGTTTAGGATGCTGGAGTTTAGGATACTGGAGTTTAGGATACTGGAGTTTAGGATACTGGAGTTTAGGATACTGGAGTTTAGGATACTGGACATGCGGATGCTGGAGTTTAGGATAATGGAGTTTAGGATGCTGGAGTTTAGGATACTGGAGTTTAGGATACTGGACAGGCGGACGCTGGAGTTTAGGATACTGGAGTTTAGGATGCTGGAGTTTAGGATGCTGGAGTTTAGGATACTGGAGTTTAGGATACTGGAGTTTAGGATACTGGACAGGCGGATGCTGGAGTTTAGGATACTGGACAGGCGGATGCTGGAGTTTAGGATACTGGACATGCGGATGCTGGAGTTTAGGATACTGGAGTTTAGGATGCTGGAGTTTAGGATGCTGGAGTTTAGGATACTGGAGTTTAGGATACTGGACATGCGGATGCTGGAGTTTAGGATACTGGAGTTTAGGATACTGGACATGCGGATACTGGAGTTTAGGATACTGGACATGCGGATGCTGGAGTTTAGGATGCTGGAGTTTAGGATACTGGAGTTTAGGATACTGGAGTTTAGGATACTGGAGTTTAGGATACTGGAGTTTAGGATACTGGAGTTTAGGATACTGGACATGCGGATGCTGGAGTTTAGGATACTGGACATGCGGATGCTGGAGTTTAGGATACTGGAGTTTAGGATACTGGAGTTTAGGATACTGGACATGCGGATGCTGGAGTTTAGGATGCTGGAGTTTAGGATGCTGGAGTTTAGGATGCTGGAGTTTAGGATGCTGGAGTTTAGGATGCTGGAGTTTAGGATGCTGGATATGCGGATGCTGGAGTTTAGGATACTGGAGTTTAGGATACTGGACATGCGGATGCTGGAGTTTAGGATGCTGGAGTTTAGGATGCTGGAGTTTAGGATGCTGGAGTTTAGGATGCTGGAGTTTAGGATGCTGGAGTTTAGGATGCTGGAGTTTAGGATGCTGGAGTTTAGGATGCTGGAGTTTAGGATGCTGGAGTTTAGGATACTGGAGTTTAGGATACTGGAGTTTAGGAAACTGGAGTTTAGGATACTGGACATGCGGATGCTGGAGTTTAGGATACTGGAGTTTAGGATACTGGAGTTTAGGATACTGGAGTTTAGGATACTGGAGTTTAGGATACTGGAGTTTAGGATACTGGAGTTTAGGATACTGGACATGCGGATGCTGGAGTTTAGGATACTGGAGTTTAGGATACTGGACATGCGGATGCTGGAGTTTAGGATACTGGAGTTTAGGATACTGGAGTTTAAGATACTGGAGTTTAGGATACTGGACATGCGGATGCTGGAGTTTAGGATGCTGGAGTTTAGGATACTGGAGTTTAGGATACTGGAGTTTAGGATACTGGAGTTTAGGATACTGGAGTTTAGGATACTGGACATGCGGATGCTGGAGTTTAGGATACTGGAGTTTAGGATACTGGAGTTTAGGATACTGGAGTTTAGGATACTGGAGTTTAGGATACTGGACAGGCGGATGCTGGAGTTTAGGATACTGGACAGGCGGATGCTGGAGTTTAGGATACTGGACATGCGGATGCTGGAGTTTAGGATGCTGGAGTTTAGGATGCTGGAGTTTAGGATGCTGGAGTTTAGGATGCTGGAGTTTAGGATGCTGGAGTTTAGGATGCTGGAGTTTAGGATGCTGGAGTTTAGGATGCTGGAGTTTAGGATGCTGGAGTTTAGGATACTGGAGTTTAGGATACTGGAGTTTAGGATACTGGAGTTTAGGATACTGGACATGCGGATGCTGGAGTTTAGGATAATGGAGTTTAGGATGCTGGAGTTTAGGATACTGGAGTTTAGGATACTGGACAGGCGGACGCTGGAGTTTAGGATACTGGAGTTTAGGATGCTGGAGTTTAGGATACTGGAGTTTAGGATACTGGACAGGCGGATGCTGGAGTTTAGGATACTGGACAGGCGGATGCTGGAGTTTAGGATACTGTACATGCGGATGCTGGAGTTTAGGATACTGGAGTTTAGGATGCTGGAGTTTAGGATGCTGGAGTTTAGGATACTGGAGTTTAGGATAATGGACATGCGGATGCTGGAGTTTAGGATACTGGAGTTTAGGATACTGGACATGCGGATACTGGAGTTTAGGATACTGGACATGCGGATGCTGGAGTTTAGGATGCTGGAGTTTAGGATACTGGAGTTTAGGATACTGGAGTTTAGGATACTGGAGTTTAGGATACTGGAGTTTAGGATACTGGAGTTTAGGATACTGGACATGCGGATGCTGGAGTTTAGGATACTGGACATGCGGATGCTGGAGTTTAGGATACTGGAGTTTAGGATACTGGAGTTTAGGATACTGGAGTTTAGGATACTGGACATGCGGATGCTGGAGTTTAGGATGCTGGAGTTTAGGATGCTGGAGTTTAGGATGCTGGAGTTTAGGATGCTGGAGTTTAGGATGCTGGAGTTTAGGATGCTGGACATGCGGATGCTGGAGTTTAGGATACTGGAGTTTAGGATACTGGACATGCGGATGCTGGAGTTTAGGATGCTGGAGTTTAGGATGCTGGAGTTTAGGATGCTGGAGTTTAGGATGCTGGAGTTTAGGATGCTGGAGTTTAGGATGCTGGAGTTTAGGATGCTGGAGTTTAGGATGCTGGAGTTTAGGATGCTGGAGTTTAGGATACTGGACATGCGGATGCTGGAGTTTAGGATACTGGAGTTTAGGATACTGGAGTTTAGGATACTGGAGTTTAGGATACTGGAGTTTAGGATACTGGAGTTTAGGATACTGGAGTTTAGGATACTGGAGTTTAGGATACTGGACTTTAGGATACTGGACTTTAGGATACTGGACTTTAGGATACTGGACTTTAGGATACTGGACTTTAGGATACTGGACTTTAGGATACTGGACTTTAGGATACTGGACATGCGGATGCTGGAGTTTAGGATACTGGAGTTTAGGATACTGGACATGCGGATGCTGGAGTTTAGGATACTGGAGTTTAGGATGCTGGAGTTTAAGATACTGGAGTTTAGGATACTGGACATGCGGATGCTGGAGTTTAGGATGCTGGAGTTTAGGATACTGGAGTTTAGGATACTGGAGTTTAGGATACTGGAGTTTAGGATACTGGAGTTTAGGATACTGGACATGCGGATACTGGAGTTTAGGATACTGGAGTTTAGGATACTGGAGTTTAGGATACTGGAGTTTAGGATACTGGAGTTTAGGATACTGGAGTTTAGGATACTGGAGTTTAGGATACTGGACATGCGGATGCTGGAGTTTAGGATACTGGAGTTTAAGATACTGGAGTTTAGGATACTGGAGTTTAGGATTCTGGAGTTTAGGATACTGGACATGCGGATGCTGGAGTTTAGGATACTGGAGTTTAGGATACTGGACATGCGGATGCTGGAGTTTAGGATACTGGAGTTTAGGACACTGGAGTTTAGGATACTGGAGTTTAGGATACTGGACATGCGGATACTGGAGTTTAGGATACTGGACATGCGGATACTGGACATGCGGATACTGGACATGCGGATACTGGACATGCGGATACTGGAGTTTAGGATACTGGAGTTTAGGATACTGGAGTTTAGGATACTGGAGTTTAGGATACTGGAGTTTAGGATACTGGAGTTTAGGATACTGGAGTTTAGGATACTGGAGTTTAGGATACTGGAGTTTAGGATACTGGACAGGCGGATGCTGGAGTTTAGGATACTGGACAGGCGGATGCTGGAGTTTAGGATACTGGACATGTGGATGCTGGAGTTTAGGATACTGGACATGTGGATGCTGGAGTTTAGGATACTGGAGTTTAGGATGCTGGAGTTTAGGATACTGGAGTTTAGGATACTGGACAGGTGGACGCTGGAGTTTAGGATACTGGAGTTTAGGATACTGGACATGCGGATGCTGGAGTTTAGGATACTGGAGTTTAGGATACTGGACATGCGGATACTGGAGTTTAGGATACTGGACATGCGGATGCTGGAGTTCAGGATACTGGACATGCGGATGCTGGAGTTTAGGATACTGGAGTTTAGGATACTGGAGTTTAGGATACTGGAGTTTAGGATACTGGAGTTTAGGATACTGGAGTTTAAGATACTGGACATGCGGATGCTGGAGTTTAGGATACTGGAGTTTAGGATACTGGAGTTTAGGATACTGGAGTTTAGGATACTGGAGTTTAGGATACTGGAGTTTAGGATACTGGACATGCGGATGCTGGACATGCGGATGCTGGAGTTTAGGATGCTGGAGTTTAGGATGCTGGAGTTTAGGATGCTGGAGTTTAGGATGCTGGAGTTTAGGATGCTGGATATGCGGATGCTGGAGTTTAGGATACTGGACATGCGGATGCTGGAGTTTAGGATGCTGGAGTTTAGGATGCTGGAGTTTAGGATGCTGGAGTTTAGGATGCTGGAGTTTAGGATGCTGGAGTTTAGGATGCTGGAGTTTAGGATGCTGGAGTTTAGGATGCTGGAGTTTAGGATACTGGAGTTTAGGATACTGGAGTTTAGGATACTGGACATGCGGATGCTGGAGTTTAGGATACTGGAGTTTAGGATACTGGAGTTTAGGATACTGGAGTTTAGGATACTGGAGTTTAGGATACTGGAGTTTAGGATACTGGAGTTTAGGATACTGGAGTTTAGGATACTGGACATGCGGATGCTGGAGTTTAGGATACTGGAGTTTAGGATACTGGACATGCGGATGCTGGAGTTTAGGATACTGGAGTTTAGGATACTGGAGTTTAAGATACTGGACATGCGGATGCTGGAGTTTAGGATGCTGGAGTTTAGGATACTGGAGTTTAGGATACTGGAGTTTAGGATACTGGAGTTTAGGATACTGGAGTTTAGGATACTGGAGTTTAGGATACTGGAGTTTAGGATACTGGAGTTTAGGATACTGGAGTTTAGGATACTGGAGTTTAGGATACTGGACATGCGGATGCTGGAGTTTAGGATACTGGAGTTTAGGATACTGGAGTTTAGGATACTGGAGTTTAGGATACTGGAGTTTAGGATACTGGAGTTTAGGATACTGGAGTTTAGGATACTGGAGTTTAGGATACTGGACAGGCGGATGCTGGAGTTTAGGATACTGGACAGGCGGATGCTGGAGTTTAGGATACTGGACATGCGGATGCTGGAGTTTAGGATACTGGAGTTTAGGATACTGGACATGTGGATGCTGGAGTTTAGGATACTGGAGTTTAGGATACTGGAGTTTAGGATACTGGACATGCGGATGCTGGAGTTTAAGATACTGGAGTTTAGGATACTGGAGTTTAGGATTCTGGAGTTTAGGATACTGGACATGCGGATGCTGGAGTTTAGGATACTGGAGTTTAGGATACTGGACATGCGGATGCTGGAGTTTAGGATACTGGAGTTTAGGATACTGGAGTTTAGGATACTGGAGTTTAGGATACTGGAGTTTAGGATACTGGACATGCGGATACTGGAGTTTAGGATACTGGAGTTTAGGATACTGGAGTTTAGGATACTGGAGTTTAGGATACTGGAGTTTAGGATACTGGAGTTTAGGATACTGGAGTTTAGGATACTGGAGTTTAGGATACTGGAGTTTAGGATACTGGACAGGCGGATGCTGGAGTTTAGGATACTGGACAGGCGGATGCTGGAGTTTAGGATACTGGACAGGCGGATGCTGGAGTTTAGGATACTGGACATGTGGATGCTGGAGTTTAGGATACTGGAGTTTAGGATGCTGGAGTTTAGGATACTGGAGTTTAGGATACTGGACAGGCGGACGCTGGAGTTTAGGATACTGGACATGCGGATGCTGGAGTTTAGGATACTGGAGTTTAGGATACTGGACATGCAGATGCTGGAGTTTAGGATGCTGGAGTTTAGGATACTGGAGTTTAGGATACTGGACATGCGGATGCTGGAGTTTAGGATACTGGACATGCGGATGCTGGAGTTTAGGATACTGGAGTTTAGGATACTGGAGTTTAGGATACTGGAGTTTAGGATACTGGAGTTTAGGATACTGGAGTTTAGGATACTGGAGTTTAGGATACTGGACATGCGGATGCTGGAGTTTAGGATACTGGACATGCGGATGCTGGAGTTTAGGATGCTGGAGTTTAGGATGCTGGAGTTTAGGATGCTGGAGTTTAGGATGCTGGAGTTTAGGATGCTGGAGTTTAGGATGCTGGAGTTTAGGATGCTGGAGTTTAGGATGCTGGAGTTTAGGATGCTGGAGTTTAGGATACTGGAGTTTAGGATACTGGAGTTTAGGATACTGGAGTTTAGGATACTGGAGTTTAGGATACTGGAGTTTAGGATACTGGACATGCGGATGCTGGAGTTTAGGATACTGGAGTTTAGGATGCTGGAGTTTAGGATGCTGGAGTTTAGGATACTGGAGTTTAGGATACTGGACAGGCGGACGCTGGAGTTTAGGATACTGGAGTTTAGGATACTGGACATGCGGATGCTGGAGTTTAGGATACTGGAGTTTAGGATACTGGACATGCAGATGCTGGAGTTTAGGATGCTGGAGTTTAGGATACTGGAGTTTAGGATACTGGAGTTTAGGATACTGGAGTTTAGGATACTGGACATGCGGATGCTGGAGTTTAGGATACTGGACATGCGGATGCTGGAGTTTAGGATACTGGAGTTTAGGATACTGGAGTTTAGGATACTGGAGTTTAGGATACTGGAGTTTAGGATACTGGAGTTTAGGATACTGGAGTTTAGGATACTGGAGTTTAGGATACTGGACATGCGGATGCTGGAGTTTAGGATACTGGAGTTTAGGATACTGGATATGCGGATGCTGGAGTTTAGGATACTGGAGTTTAGGATACTGGACATGCGGATGCTGGAGTTTAGGATGCTGGAGTTTAGGATGCTGGAGTTTAGGATGCTGGAGTTTAGGATGCTGGAGTTTAGGATGCTGGAGTTTAGGATGCTGGAGTTTAGGATACTGGAGTTTAGGATACTGGAGTTTAGGATACTGGAGTTTAGGATACTGGAGTTTAGGATACTGGACATGCGGATACTGGAGTTTAGGATACTGGAGTTTAGGATACTGGAGTTTAGGATACTGGAGTTTAGGATACTGGAGTTTAGGATACTGGAGTTTAGGATACTGGAGTTTAGGATACTGGACATGCGGATGCTGGAGTTTAGGATACTGGAGTTTAGGATACTGGAGTTTAGGATACTGGAGTTTAGGATACTGGAGTTTAAGATACTGGACATGCGGATGCTGGAGTTTAGGATGCTGGAGTTTAGGATGCTGGAGTTTAGGATGCTGGAGTTTAGGATGCTGGAGTTTAGGATGCTGGAGTTTAGGATGCTGGAGTTTAGGATACTGGAGTTTAGGATACTGGAGTTTAGGATACTGGAGTTTAGGATACTGGACATGCGGATGCTGGAGTTTAGGATACTGGAGTTTAAGATACTGGAGTTTAGGATACTGGAGTTTAGGATACTGGAGTTTAGGATACTGGAGTTTAGGATACTGGACAGGCGGATGCTGGAGTTTAGGATACTGGACAGGCGGATGCTGGAGTTTAGGATACTGGACATGCGGATGCTGGAGTTTAGGATGCTGGAGTTTAGGATGCTGGAGTTTAGGATGCTGGAGTTTAGGATGCTGGAGTTTAGGATGCTGGAGTTTAGGATGCTGGAGTTTAGGATGCTGGAGTTTAGGATGCTGGAGTTTATGATGCTGGAGTTTAGGATGCTGGAGTTTAGGATGCTGGAGTTTAGGATGCTGGAGTTTAGGATACTGGAGTTTAGGATACTGGAGTTTAGGATACTGGAGTTTAGGATACTGGAGTTTAGGATACTGGAGTTTAGGATACTGGAGTTTAGGATACTGGACATGCGGATGCTGGAGTTTAGGATGCTGGAGTTTAGGATACTGGAGTTTAGGATACTGGACAGGCGGACGCTGGAGTTTAGGATACTGGAGTTTAGGATACTGGATATGCGGATGCTGGAGTTTAGGATACTGGAGTTTAGGATACTGGACATGCGGATGCTGGAGTTTAGGATGCTGGAGTTTAGGATGCTGGAGTTTAGGATACTGGACATGCGGATGCTGGAGTTTAGGATGCTGGAGTTTAGGATACTGGAGTTTAGGATACTGGACAGGCGGACGCTGGAGTTTAGGATGCTGGAGTTTAGGATGCTGGAGTTTAGGATGCTGGAGTTTAGGATACTGGAGTTTAGGATACTGGAGTTTAGGATACTGGAGTTTAGGATACTGGACATGCGGATGCTGGAGTTTAGGATACTGGAGTTTAGGATACTGGAGTTTAGGATACTGGAGTTTAGGATACTGGAGTTTAGGATACTGGAGTTTAGGATACTGGAGTTTAGGATACTGGACATGCGGATGCTGGAGTTTAGGATACTGGAGTTTAGGATACTGGACATGCGGATGCTGGAGTTTAGGATACTGGAGTTTAGGATACTGGAGTTTAGGATACTGGAGTTTAGGATACTGGACATGCGGATGCTGGAGTTTAGGATGCTGGAGTTTAGGATACTGGACAGGCGGATGCTGGAGTTTAGGATACTGGACATGCGGATGCTGGAGTTTAGGATAATGGAGTTTAGGATGCTGGAGTTTAGGATACTGGAGTTTAGGATACTGGACAGGCGGACGCTGGAGTTTAGGATACTGGAGTTTAGGATGCTGGAGTTTAGGATGCTGGAGTTTAGGATACTGGAGTTTAGGATACTGGAGTTTAGGATACTGGACAGGCGGATGCTGGAGTTTAGGATACTGGACAGGCGGATGCTGGAGTTTAGGATACTGGACATGCGGATGCTGGAGTTTAGGATGCTGGAGTTTAGGATGCTGGAGTTTAGGATGCTGGAGTTTAGGATACTGGAGTTTAGGATGCTGGAGTTTAGGATACTGGACATGCGGATGCTGGAGTTTAGGATACTGGAGTTTAGGATACTGGACATGCGGATACTGGAGTTTAGGATACTGGACATGCGGATACTGGAGTTTAGGATACTGGACATGCGGATGCTGGAGTTTAGGATACTGGAGTTTAGGATACTGGAGTTTAGGATACTGGAGTTTAGGATACTGGAGTTTAGGATACTGGAGTTTAGGATACTGGAGTTTAGGATACTGGACATGCGGATGCTGGAGTTTAGGATACTGGAGTTTAGGATGCTGGAGTTTAGGATGCTGGAGTTTAGGATGCTGGAGTTTAGGATGCTGGAGTTTAGGATGCTGGAGTTTAGGATGCTGGAGTTTAGGATGCTGGAGTTTAGGATGCTGGAGTTTAGGATGCTGGAGTTTAGGATGCTGGAGTTTAGGATGCTGGAGTTTAGGATGCTGGAGTTTAGGATGCTGGAGTTTAGGATGCTGGAGTTTAGGATACTGGAGTTTAGGATACTGGAGTTTAGGATACTGGACATGCGGATGCTGGAGTTTAGGATAATGGAGTTTAGGATGCTGGAGTTTAGGATACTGGAGTTTAGGATACTGGACATGCGGATGCTGGAGTTTAGGATAATGGAGTTTAGGATACTGGAGTTTAGGATACTGGACATGCGGATGCTGGAGTTTAGGATGCTGGAGTTTAGGATGCTGGAGTTTAGGATGCTGGAGTTTAGGATGCTGGAGTTTAGGATGCTGGAGTTTAGGATGCTGGAGTTTAGGATGCTGGAGTTTAGGATGCTGGAGTTTAGGATGCTGGAGTTTAGGATGCTGGAGTTTAGGATGCTGGAGTTTAGGATGCTGGAGTTTAGGATGCTGGAGTTTAGGATACTGGAGTTTAGGATACTGGAGTTTAGGATACTGGAGTTTAGGATACTGGAGTTTAGGATACTGGACATGCGGATGCTGGAGTTTAGGATACTGGAGTTTAGGATACTGGACATGCGGATGCTGGAGTTTAGGATGTTGGAGTTTAGGATGCTGGAGTTTAGGATGCTGGAGTTTAGGATGCTGGAGTTTAGGATGCTGGAGTTTAGGATGCTGGAGTTTAGGATGCTGGAGTTTAGGATGCTGGAGTTTAGGATGCTGGAGTTTAGGATACTGGAGTTTAGGATACTGGAGTTTAGGATACTGGAGTTTAGGATACTGGAGTTTAGGATACTGGACATGCGGATGCTGGAGTTTAGGATACTGGAGTTTAGGATACTGGACATGCGGATGCTGGAGTTTAGGATACTGGACATGCGGATGCTGGAGTTTAAGATACTGGACATGCGGATGCTGGAGTTTAGGATGCTGGAGTTTAAGATACTGGACATGCGGATGCTGGAGTTTAGGATGCTGGAGTTTAGGATACTGGAGTTTAGGATGCTGGAGTTTAGGATGCTGGAGTTTAGGATGCTGGAGTTTAGGATGCTGGAGTTTAGGATGCTGGAGTTTAGGATGCTGGAGTTTAGGATGCTGGAGTTTAGGATACTGGAGTTTAGGATACTGGAGTTTAGGATACTGGAGTTTAGGATACTGGAGTTTAGGATACTGGAGTTTAGGATACTGGAGTTTAGGATACTGGACATGCGGATGCTGGAGTTTAGGATACTGGAGTTTAGGATACTGGACATGCGGATGCTGGAGTTTAGGATACTGGACATGCGGATGCTGGAGTTTAAGATACTGGACATGCGGATGCTGGAGTTTAGGATGCTGGAGTTTAAGATACTGGACATGCGGATGCTGGAGTTTAGGATGCTGGAGTTTAGGATACTGGAGTTTAGGATACTGGAGTTTAGGATACTGGAGTTTAGGATACTGGAGTTTAGGATACTGGAGTTTAGGATACTGGAGTTTAGGATACTGGAGTTTAGGATTCTGGAGTTTAGGATACTGGACATGCGGATGCTGGAGTTTAGGATACTGGAGTTTAGGATACTGGACATGCGGATGCTGGAGTTTAGGATACTGGAGTTTAGGATACTGGAGTTTAGGATACTGGAGTTTAGGATACTGGACATGCGGATACTGGAGTTTAGGATACTGGAGTTTAGGATACTGGAGTTTAGGATACTGGAGTTTAGGATACTGGAGTTTAGGATACTGGAGTTTAGGATACTGGAGTTTAGGATACTGGAGTTTAGGATACTGGAGTTTAGGATACTGGAGTTTAGGATACTGGACAGGCGGATGCTGGAGTTTAGGATACTGGACAGGCGGATGCTGGAGTTTAGGATACTGGACAGGCGGATGCTGGAGTTTAGGATACTGGACATGTGGATGCTGGAGTTTAGGATACTGGAGTTTAGGATGCTGGAGTTTAGGATACTGGAGTTTAGGATACTGGACAGGCGGACGCTGGAGTTTAGGATACTGGAGTTTAGGATACTGGACATGCGGATGCTGGAGTTTAGGATACTGGAGTTTAGGATACTGGAGTTTAGGATACTGGACATGCAGATGCTGGAGTTTAGGATGCTGGAGTTTAGGATACTGGAGTTTAGGATACTGGACATGCGGATGCTGGAGTTTAGGATACTGGACATGCGGATGCTGGAGTTTAGGATACTGGAGTTTAGGATACTGGAGTTTAGGATACTGGAGTTTAGGATACTGGAGTTTAGGATACTGGAGTTTAGGATACTGGACATGCGGATGCTGGAGTTTAGGATACTGGAGTTTAGGATACTGGACATGCGGATGCTGGAGTTTAGGATGCTGGAGTTTAGGATGCTGGAGTTTAGGATGCTGGAGTTTAGGATGCTGGAGTTTAGGATGCTGGAGTTTAGGATGCTGGAGTTTAGGATACTGGAGTTTAGGATGCTGGAGTTTAGGATACTGGAGTTTAGGATACTGGACAGGCGGACGCTGGAGTTTAGGATACTGGAGTTTAGGATACTGGACATGCGGATGCTGGAGTTTAGGATACTGGAGTTTAGGATACTGGAGTTTAGGATACTGGACATGCAGATGCTGGAGTTTAGGATGCTGGAGTTTAGGATACTGGAGTTTAGGATACTGGACATGCGGATGCTGGAGTTTAGGATACTGGACATGCGGATGCTGGAGTTTAGGATACTGGAGTTTAGGATACTGGAGTTTAGGATACTGGAGTTTAGGATACTGGAGTTTAGGATACTGGAGTTTAGGATACTGGACATGCGGATGCTGGAGTTTAGGATACTGGAGTTTAGGATACTGGACATGCGGATGCTGGAGTTTAGGATGCTGGAGTTTAGGATGCTGGAGTTTAGGATGCTGGAGTTTAGGATGCTGGAGTTTAGGATGCTGGAGTTTAGGATGCTGGAGTTTAGGATGCTGGAGTTTAGGATGCTGGAGTTTAGGATACTGGAGTTTAGGATACTGGAGTTTAGGATACTGGAGTTTAGGATACTGGAGTTTAGGATACTGGAGTTTAGGATACTGGAGTTTAGGATACTGGACATGCGGATGCTGGAGTTTAGGATGCTGGAGTTTAGGATGCTGGAGTTTAGGATACTGGAGTTTAGGATACTGGAGTTTAGGATACTGGAGTTTAGGATACTGGACAGGCGGACGCTGGAGTTTAGGATACTGGAGTTTAGGATACTGGACATGCGGATGCTGGAGTTTAGGATACTGGAGTTTAGGATACTGGACATGCAGATGCTGGAGTTTAGGATACTGGACATGCGGATGCTGGAGTTTAGGATACTGGAGTTTAGGATACTGGAGTTTAGGATACTGGAGTTTAGGATACTGGAGTTTAGGATACTGGAGTTTAGGATACTGGACATGCGGATGCTGGAGTTTAGGATACTGGAGTTTAGGATACTGGATATGCGGATGCTGGAGTTTAGGATACTGGAGTTTAGGATACTGGACATGCGGATGCTGGAGTTTAGGATGCTGGAGTTTAGGATGCTGGAGTTTAGGATGCTGGAGTTTAGGATGCTGGAGTTTAGGATGCTGGAGTTTAGGATGCTGGAGTTTAGGATACTGGAGTTTAGGATACTGGAGTTTAGGATACTGGAGTTTAGGATACTGGAGTTTAGGATACTGGACATGCGGATGCTGGAGTTTAGGATACTGGAGTTTAGGATACTGGAGTTTAGGATACTGGAGTTTAGGATACTGGAGTTTAGGATACTGGAGTTTAGGATACTGGAGTTTAGGATACTGGACATGCGGATGCTGGAGTTTAGGATACTGGAGTTTATGATACTGGAGTTTAGGATACTGGAGTTTAGGATACTGGAGTTTAAGATACTGGAGTTTAGGATACTGGACATGCGGATGCTGGAGTTTAGGATGCTGGAGTTTAGGATACTGGAGTTTAGGATACTGGAGTTTAGGATGCTGGAGTTTAGGATACTGGACATGCGGATGCTGGAGTTTAGGATACTGGAGTTTAGGATACTGGAGTTTAGGATACTGGAGTTTAGGATACTGGAGTTTAGGATACTGGAGTTTAGGATACTGGACAGGCGGATGCTGGAGTTTAGGATACTGGACAGGCGGATGCTGGAGTTTAGGATACTGGACATGCGGATGCTGGAGTTTAGGATGCTGGAGTTTAGGATACTGGAGTTTAGGATACTGGACAGGCGGACGCTGGAGTTTAGGATGCTGGAGTTTAGGATGCTGGAGTTTAGGATGCTGGAGTTTAGGATGCTGGAGTTTAGGATGCTGGAGTTTAGGATGCTGGAGTTTAGGATGCTGGAGTTTAGGATGCTGGAGTTTAGGATGCTGGAGTTTAGGATACTGGAGTTTAGGATACTGGACATGCGGATGCTGGAGTTTAGGATACTGGAGTTTAGGATACTGGAGTTTAGGATACTGGAGTTTAGGATACTGGAGTTTAGGATACTGGAGTTTAGGATACTGGAGTTTAGGATACTGGAGTTTAGGATACTGGACATGCGGATGCTGGAGTTTAGGATACTGGAGTTTAGGATACTGGACATGCGGATGCTGGAGTTTAGGATACTGGAGTTTAGGATACTGGAGTTTAAGATACTGGAGTTTAGGATACTGGACATGCGGATGCTGGAGTTTAGGATGCTGGAGTTTAGGATACTGGAGTTTAGGATGCTGGAGTTTAGGATACTGGAGTTTAGGATACTGGAGTTTAGGATACTGGAGTTTAGGATACTGGAGTTTAGGATACTGGAGTTTAGGATACTGGAGTTTAGGATACTGGACATGCGGATGCTGGAGTTTAGGATAATGGAGTTTAGGATGCTGGAGTTTAGGATACTGGAGTTTAGGATACTGGACAGGCGGACGCTGGAGTTTAGGATGCTGGAGTTTAGGATGCTGGAGTTTAGGATGCTGGAGTTTAGGATGCTGGAGTTTAGGATGCTGGAGTTTAGGATGCTGGAGTTTAGGATGCTGGAGTTTAGGATGCTGGAGTTTAGGATGCTGGAGTTTAGGATGCTGGAGTTTAGGATACTGGAGTTTAGGATACTGGAGTTTAGGATACTGGACATGCGGATGCTGGAGTTTAGGATACTGGAGTTTAGGATACTGGAGTTTAGGATACTGGAGTTTAGGATACTGGAGTTTAGGATACTGGAGTTTAGGATACTGGAGTTTAGGATACTGGACATGCGGATGCTGGAGTTTAGGATACTGGAGTTTAGGATACTGGACATGCGGATGCTGGAGTTTAGGATACTGGAGTTTAGGATACTGGAGTTTAAGATACTGGAGTTTAGGATACTGGACATGCGGATGCTGGAGTTTAGGATGCTGGAGTTTAGGATACTGGAGTTTAGTATACTGGAGTTTAGGATACTGGAGTTTAGGATACTGGACATGCGGATGCTGGAGTTTAGGATACTGGAGTTTAGGATACTGGAGTTTAGGATACTGGAGTTTAGGATACTGGAGTTTAGGATACTGGAGTTTAGGATACTGGAGTTTAGGATACTGGACAGGCGGATGCTGGAGTTTAGGATACTGGACAGGCGGATGCTGGAGTTTAGGATACTGGACATGCGGATGCTGGAGTTTAGGATGCTGGAGTTTAGGATGCTGGAGTTTAGGATGCTGGAGTTTAGGATGCTGGAGTTTAGGATGCTGGAGTTTAGGATGCTGGAGTTTAGGATGCTGGAGTTTAGGATGCTGGAGTTTAGGATGCTGGAGTTTAGGATACTGGAGTTTAGGATACTGGAGTTTAGGATACTGGAGTTTAGGATACTGGAGTTTAGGATACTGGACATGCGGATGCTGGAGTTTAGGATAATGGAGTTTAGGATGCTGGAGTTTAGGATACTGGAGTTTAGGATACTGGACAGGCGGACGCTGGAGTTTAGGATGCTGGAGTTTAGGATGCTGGAGTTTAGGATGCTGGAGTTTAGGATACTGGAGTTTAGGATACTGGAGTTTAGGATACTGGACAGGCGGATGCTGGAGTTTAGGATACTGGACAGGCGGATGCTGGAGTTTAGGATACTGGACATGCGGATGCTGGAGTTTAGGATGCTGGAGTTTAGGATGCTGGAGTTTAGGATGCTGGAGTTTAGGATACTGGAGTTTAGGATACTGGACATGCGGATGCTGGAGTTTAGGATACTGGAGTTTAGGATACTGGACATGCGGATGCTGGAGTTTAGGATACTGGACATGCGGATGCTGGAGTTTAGGATACTGGAGTTTAGGATACTGGAGTTTAGGATACTGGAGTTTAGGATACTGGAGTTTAGGATACTGGAGTTTAGGATACTGGAGTTTAGGATACTGGACATGCGGATGCTGGAGTTTAGGATACTGGACATGCGGATGCTGGAGTTTAGGATACTGGAGTTTAGGATACTGGAGTTTAGGATACTGGAGTTTAGGATACTGGACATGCGGATGCTGGAGTTTAGGATGCTGGAGTTTAGGATGCTGGAGTTTAGGATGCTGGAGTTTAGGATGCTGGAGTTTAGGATGCTGGAGTTTAGGATGCTGGAGTTTAGGATGCTGGAGTTTAGGATGCTGGAGTTTAGGATGCTGGACATGCGGATGCTGGAGTTTAGGATACTGGACATGCGGATGCTGGAGTTTAGGATGCTGGAGTTTAGGATGCTGGAGTTTAGGATGCTGGAGTTTAGGATGCTGGAGTTTAGGATGCTGGAGTTTAGGATGCTGGAGTTTAGGATGCTGGAGTTTAGGATGCTGGAGTTTAGGATGCTGGAGTTTAGGATGCTGGAGTTTAGGATGCTGGAGTTTAGGATGCTGGAGTTTAGGATGCTGGAGTTTAGGATGCTGGAGTTTAGGATACTGGAGTTTAGGATACTGGAGTTTAGGATACTGGAGTTTAGGATACTGGAGTTTAGGATACTGGAGTTTAGGATACTGGACTTTAGGATACTGGACATGCGGATGCTGGAGTTTAGGATACTGGAGTTTAGGATACTGGACATGCGGATGCTGGAGTTTAGGATACTGGAGTTTAGGATGCTGGAGTTTAAGATACTGGAGTTTAGGATACTGGACATGCGGATGCTGGAGTTTAGGATGCTGGAGTTTAGGATACTGGAGTTTAGGATACTGGAGTTTAGGATACTGGAGTTTAGGATACTGGAGTTTAGGATACTGGAGTTTAGGATACTGGAGTTTAGGATACTGGAGTTTAGGATACTGGAGTTTAGGATACTGGAGTTTAGGATACTGGAGTTTAGGATACTGGACATGCGGATGCTGGAGTTTAGGATACTGGAGTTTAGGATACTGGAGTTTAGGATTCTGGAGTTTAGGATACTGGAGTTTAGGATACTGGACATGCGGATGCTGGAGTTTAGGATACTGGAGTTTAGGATACTGGACATGCGGATGCTGGAGTTTAGGATACTGGAGTTTAGGATACTGGACATGCGGATGCTGGAGTTTAGGATACTGGAGTTTAGGACACTGGAGTTTAGGATACTGGAGTTTAGGATACTGGACATGCGGATACTGGAGTTTAGGATACTGGACATGCGGATACTGGACATGCGGATACTGGACATGCGGATACTGGACATGCGGATACTGGACATGCGGATACTGGACATGCGGATACTGGAGTTTAGGATACTGGAGTTTAGGATACTGGAGTTTAGGATACTGGAGTTTAGGATACTGGAGTTTAGGATACTGGAGTTTAGGATACTGGAGTTTAGGATACTGGAGTTTAGGATACTGGAGTTTAGGATACTGGACAGGCGGATGCTGGAGTTTAGGATACTGGACAGGCGGATGCTGGAGTTTAGGATACTGGACATGTGGATGCTGGAGTTTAGGATACTGGACATGTGGATGCTGGAGTTTAGGATACTGGACATGTGGATGCTGGAGTTTAGGATACTGGAGTTTAGGATGCTGGAGTTTAGGATACTGGAGTTTAGGATACTGGACATGCGGATGCTGGAGTTTAGGATACTGGAGTTTAGGATACTGGACATGCGGATGCTGGAGTTTAGGATACTGGACATGCGGATGCTGGAGTTTAGGATACTGGACATGCGGATGCTGGAGTTTAGGATACTGGAGTTTAGGATACTGGAGTTTAGGATACTGGAGTTTAGGATACTGGAGTTTAGGATACTGGAGTTTAGGATACTGGACATGCGGATGCTGGAGTTTAGGATACTGGAGTTTAGGATACTGGAGTTTAGGATACTGGAGTTTAGGATACTGGAGTTTAGGATACTGGAGTTTAGGATACTGGAGTTTAGGATACTGGAGTTTAGGATGCTGGACATGCGGATGCTGGAGTTTAGGATGCTGGAGTTTAGGATGCTGGAGTTTAGGATGCTGGAGTTTAGGATGCTGGAGTTTAGGATGCTGGAGTTTAGGATGCTGGAGTTTAGGATGCTGGAGTTTAGGATGCTGGAGTTTAGGATGCTGGAGTTTAGGATGCTGGAGTTTAGGATGCTGGAGTTTAGGATGCTGGAGTTTAGGATGCTGGAGTTTAGGATGCTGGAGTTTAGGATGCTGGAGTTTAGGATGCTGGAGTTTAGGATACTGGAGTTTAGGATACTGGACATGCGGATGCTGGAGTTTAGGATACTGGAGTTTAGGATACTGGAGTTTAGGATACTGGAGTTTAGGATACTGGAGTTTAGGATACTGGACATGCGGATGCTGGAGTTTAGGATACTGGAGTTTAGGATACTGGACATGCGGATGCTGGAGTTTAGGATACTGGAGTTTAGGATACTGGAGTTTAAGATACTGGACATGCGGATGCTGGAGTTTAGGATGCTGGAGTTTAGGATGCTGGAGTTTAGGATACTGGAGTTTAGGATACTGGAGTTTAGGATACTGGAGTTTAGGATACTGGAGTTTAGGATACTGGAGTTTAGGATACTGGAGTTTAGGATACTGGACATGCGGATGCTGGAGTTTAGGATACTGGAGTTTAGGATACTGGAGTTTAGGATACTGGAGTTTAGGATACTGGAGTTTAGGATACTGGAGTTTAGGATACTGGACATGCGGATGCTGGAGTTTAGGATACTGGAGTTTAGGATACTGGACATGCGGATGCTGGAGTTTAGGATGCTGGAGTTTAGGATGCTGGAGTTTAGGATGCTGGAGTTTAGGATGCTGGAGTTTAGGATGCTGGAGTTTAGGATGCTGGAGTTTAGGATACTGGAGTTTAGGATGCTGGAGTTTAGGATACTGGAGTTTAGGATACTGGACAGGCGGACGCTGGAGTTTAGGATACTGGAGTTTAGGATACTGGACATGCGGATGCTGGAGTTTAGGATACTGGAGTTTAGGATACTGGAGTTTAGGATACTGGACATGCAGATGCTGGAGTTTAGGATGCTGGAGTTTAGGATACTGGAGTTTAGGATACTGGACATGCGGATGCTGGAGTTTAGGATACTGGACATGCGGATGCTGGAGTTTAGGATACTGGAGTTTAGGATACTGGAGTTTAGGATACTGGAGTTTAGGATACTGGAGTTTAGGATACTGGAGTTTAGGATACTGGACATGCGGATGCTGGAGTTTAGGATACTGGAGTTTAGGATACTGGACATGCGGATGCTGGAGTTTAGGATGCTGGAGTTTAGGATGCTGGAGTTTAGGATGCTGGAGTTTAGGATGCTGGAGTTTAGGATGCTGGAGTTTAGGATGCTGGAGTTTAGGATGCTGGAGTTTAGGATGCTGGAGTTTAGGATACTGGAGTTTAGGATACTGGAGTTTAGGATACTGGAGTTTAGGATACTGGAGTTTAGGATACTGGAGTTTAGGATACTGGAGTTTAGGATACTGGACATGCGGATGCTGGAGTTTAGGATGCTGGAGTTTAGGATGCTGGAGTTTAGGATACTGGAGTTTAGGATACTGGAGTTTAGGATACTGGAGTTTAGGATACTGGACAGGCGGACGCTGGAGTTTAGGATACTGGAGTTTAGGATACTGGACATGCGGATGCTGGAGTTTAGGATACTGGAGTTTAGGATACTGGACATGCAGATGCTGGAGTTTAGGATACTGGACATGCGGATGCTGGAGTTTAGGATACTGGAGTTTAGGATACTGGAGTTTAGGATACTGGAGTTTAGGATACTGGAGTTTAGGATACTGGAGTTTAGGATACTGGACATGCGGATGCTGGAGTTTAGGATACTGGAGTTTAGGATACTGGATATGCGGATGCTGGAGTTTAGGATACTGGAGTTTAGGATACTGGACATGCGGATGCTGGAGTTTAGGATGCTGGAGTTTAGGATGCTGGAGTTTAGGATGCTGGAGTTTAGGATGCTGGAGTTTAGGATGCTGGAGTTTAGGATGCTGGAGTTTAGGATACTGGAGTTTAGGATACTGGAGTTTAGGATACTGGAGTTTAGGATACTGGAGTTTAGGATACTGGACATGCGGATGCTGGAGTTTAGGATACTGGAGTTTAGGATACTGGAGTTTAGGATACTGGAGTTTAGGATACTGGAGTTTAGGATACTGGAGTTTAGGATACTGGAGTTTAGGATACTGGACATGCGGATGCTGGAGTTTAGGATACTGGAGTTTATGATACTGGAGTTTAGGATACTGGAGTTTAGGATACTGGAGTTTAAGATACTGGAGTTTAGGATACTGGACATGCGGATGCTGGAGTTTAGGATGCTGGAGTTTAGGATACTGGAGTTTAGGATACTGGAGTTTAGGATGCTGGAGTTTAGGATACTGGACATGCGGATGCTGGAGTTTAGGATACTGGAGTTTAGGATACTGGAGTTTAGGATACTGGAGTTTAGGATACTGGAGTTTAGGATACTGGAGTTTAGGATACTGGACAGGCGGATGCTGGAGTTTAGGATACTGGACAGGCGGATGCTGGAGTTTAGGATACTGGACATGCGGATGCTGGAGTTTAGGATGCTGGAGTTTAGGATACTGGAGTTTAGGATACTGGACAGGCGGACGCTGGAGTTTAGGATGCTGGAGTTTAGGATGCTGGAGTTTAGGATGCTGGAGTTTAGGATGCTGGAGTTTAGGATGCTGGAGTTTAGGATGCTGGAGTTTAGGATGCTGGAGTTTAGGATGCTGGAGTTTAGGATACTGGAGTTTAGGATACTGGACATGCGGATGCTGGAGTTTAGGATACTGGAGTTTAGGATACTGGAGTTTAGGATACTGGAGTTTAGGATACTGGAGTTTAGGATACTGGAGTTTAGGATACTGGAGTTTAGGATACTGGAGTTTAGGATACTGGACATGCGGATGCTGGAGTTTAGGATACTGGAGTTTAGGATACTGGACATGCGGATGCTGGAGTTTAGGATACTGGAGTTTAGGATACTGGAGTTTAAGATACTGGAGTTTAGGATACTGGACATGCGGATGCTGGAGTTTAGGATGCTGGAGTTTAGGATACTGGAGTTTAGGATGCTGGAGTTTAGGATACTGGAGTTTAGGATACTGGAGTTTAGGATACTGGAGTTTAGGATACTGGAGTTTAGGATACTGGAGTTTAGGATACTGGAGTTTAGGATACTGGACATGCGGATGCTGGAGTTTAGGATAATGGAGTTTAGGATGCTGGAGTTTAGGATACTGGAGTTTAGGATACTGGACAGGCGGACGCTGGAGTTTAGGATGCTGGAGTTTAGGATGCTGGAGTTTAGGATGCTGGAGTTTAGGATGCTGGAGTTTAGGATGCTGGAGTTTAGGATGCTGGAGTTTAGGATGCTGGAGTTTAGGATGCTGGAGTTTAGGATGCTGGAGTTTAGGATGCTGGAGTTTAGGATACTGGAGTTTAGGATACTGGAGTTTAGGATACTGGACATGCGGATGCTGGAGTTTAGGATACTGGAGTTTAGGATACTGGAGTTTAGGATACTGGAGTTTAGGATACTGGAGTTTAGGATACTGGAGTTTAGGATACTGGAGTTTAGGATACTGGACATGCGGATGCTGGAGTTTAGGATACTGGAGTTTAGGATACTGGACATGCGGATGCTGGAGTTTAGGATACTGGAGTTTAGGATACTGGAGTTTAAGATACTGGAGTTTAGGATACTGGACATGCGGATGCTGGAGTTTAGGATGCTGGAGTTTAGGATACTGGAGTTTAGTATACTGGAGTTTAGGATACTGGACATGCGGATGCTGGAGTTTAGGATACTGGAGTTTAGGATACTGGAGTTTAGGATACTGGAGTTTAGGATACTGGAGTTTAGGATACTGGAGTTTAGGATACTGGAGTTTAGGATACTGGAGTTTAGGATACTGGACAGGCGGATGCTGGAGTTTAGGATACTGGACAGGCGGATGCTGGAGTTTAGGATACTGGACATGCGGATGCTGGAGTTTAGGATGCTGGAGTTTAGGATGCTGGAGTTTAGGATGCTGGAGTTTAGGATGCTGGAGTTTAGGATGCTGGAGTTTAGGATGCTGGAGTTTAGGATGCTGGAGTTTAGGATGCTGGAGTTTAGGATGCTGGAGTTTAGGATACTGGAGTTTAGGATACTGGAGTTTAGGATACTGGAGTTTAGGATACTGGAGTTTAGGATACTGGACATGCGGATGCTGGAGTTTAGGATAATGGAGTTTAGGATGCTGGAGTTTAGGATACTGGAGTTTAGGATACTGGACAGGCGGACGCTGGAGTTTAGGATGCTGGAGTTTAGGATGCTGGAGTTTAGGATGCTGGAGTTTAGGATACTGGAGTTTAGGATACTGGAGTTTAGGATACTGGACAGGCGGATGCTGGAGTTTAGGATACTGGACAGGCGGATGCTGGAGTTTAGGATACTGGACATGCGGATGCTGGAGTTTAGGATGCTGGAGTTTAGGATGCTGGAGTTTAGGATGCTGGAGTTTAGGATACTGGAGTTTAGGATACTGGACATGCGGATGCTGGAGTTTAGGATACTGGAGTTTAGGATACTGGACATGCGGATGCTGGAGTTTAGGATACTGGACATGCGGATGCTGGAGTTTAGGATACTGGAGTTTAGGATACTGGAGTTTAGGATACTGGAGTTTAGGATACTGGAGTTTAGGATACTGGAGTTTAGGATACTGGAGTTTAGGATACTGGACATGCGGATGCTGGAGTTTAGGATACTGGACATGCGGATGCTGGAGTTTAGGATACTGGAGTTTAGGATACTGGAGTTTAGGATACTGGACATGCGGATGCTGGAGTTTAGGATGCTGGAGTTTAGGATGCTGGAGTTTAGGATGCTGGAGTTTAGGATGCTGGAGTTTAGGATGCTGGAGTTTAGGATGCTGGAGTTTAGGATGCTGGAGTTTAGGATGCTGGAGTTTAGGATGCTGGACATGCGGATGCTGGAGTTTAGGATACTGGACATGCGGATGCTGGAGTTTAGGATGCTGGAGTTTAGGATGCTGGAGTTTAGGATGCTGGAGTTTAGGATGCTGGAGTTTAGGATGCTGGAGTTTAGGATGCTGGAGTTTAGGATGCTGGAGTTTAGGATGCTGGAGTTTAGGATGCTGGAGTTTAGGATGCTGGAGTTTAGGATGCTGGAGTTTAGGATGCTGGAGTTTAGGATGCTGGAGTTTAGGATGCTGGAGTTTAGGATACTGGAGTTTAGGATACTGGAGTTTAGGATACTGGAGTTTAGGATACTGGAGTTTAGGATACTGGAGTTTAGGATACTGGACTTTAGGATACTGGACATGCGGATGCTGGAGTTTAGGATACTGGAGTTTAGGATACTGGACATGCGGATGCTGGAGTTTAGGATACTGGAGTTTAGGATGCTGGAGTTTAAGATACTGGAGTTTAGGATACTGGACATGCGGATGCTGGAGTTTAGGATGCTGGAGTTTAGGATACTGGAGTTTAGGATACTGGAGTTTAGGATACTGGAGTTTAGGATACTGGAGTTTAGGATACTGGAGTTTAGGATACTGGAGTTTAGGATACTGGAGTTTAGGATACTGGAGTTTAGGATACTGGAGTTTAGGATACTGGAGTTTAGGATACTGGACATGCGGATGCTGGAGTTTAGGATACTGGAGTTTAGGATACTGGAGTTTAGGATACTGGAGTTTAGGATACTGGAGTTTAGGATACTGGACATGCGGATGCTGGAGTTTAGGATACTGGAGTTTAGGATACTGGACATGCGGATGCTGGAGTTTAGGATACTGGAGTTTAGGATACTGGACATGCGGATGCTGGAGTTTAGGATACTGGAGTTTAGGACACTGGAGTTTAGGATACTGGAGTTTAGGATACTGGACATGCGGATACTGGAGTTTAGGATACTGGACATGCGGATACTGGACATGCGGATACTGGACATGCGGATACTGGACATGCGGATACTGGACATGCGGATACTGGACATGCGGATACTGGAGTTTAGGATACTGGAGTTTAGGATACTGGAGTTTAGGATACTGGAGTTTAGGATACTGGAGTTTAGGATACTGGAGTTTAGGATACTGGAGTTTAGGATACTGGAGTTTAGGATACTGGAGTTTAGGATACTGGACAGGCGGATGCTGGAGTTTAGGATACTGGACAGGCGGATGCTGGAGTTTAGGATACTGGACATGTGGATGCTGGAGTTTAGGATACTGGACATGTGGATGCTGGAGTTTAGGATACTGGACATGTGGATGCTGGAGTTTAGGATACTGGAGTTTAGGATGCTGGAGTTTAGGATACTGGAGTTTAGGATACTGGACATGCGGATGCTGGAGTTTAGGATACTGGAGTTTAGGATACTGGACATGCGGATGCTGGAGTTTAGGATACTGGACATGCGGATGCTGGAGTTTAGGATACTGGACATGCGGATGCTGGAGTTTAGGATACTGGAGTTTAGGATACTGGAGTTTAGGATACTGGAGTTTAGGATACTGGAGTTTAGGATACTGGAGTTTAGGATACTGGACATGCGGATGCTGGAGTTTAGGATACTGGAGTTTAGGATACTGGAGTTTAGGATACTGGAGTTTAGGATACTGGAGTTTAGGATACTGGAGTTTAGGATACTGGAGTTTAGGATGCTGGACATGCGGATGCTGGACATGCGGATGCTGGAGTTTAGGATGCTGGAGTTTAGGATGCTGGAGTTTAGGATGCTGGAGTTTAGGATGCTGGAGTTTAGGATGCTGGAGTTTAGGATGCTGGAGTTTAGGATGCTGGAGTTTAGGATGCTGGAGTTTAGGATGCTGGAGTTTAGGATGCTGGAGTTTAGGATGCTGGAGTTTAGGATGCTGGAGTTTAGGATGCTGGAGTTTAGGATGCTGGAGTTTAGGATGCTGGAGTTTAGGATGCTGGAGTTTAGGATACTGGAGTTTAGGATACTGGACATGCGGATGCTGGAGTTTAGGATACTGGAGTTTAGGATACTGGAGTTTAGGATACTGGAGTTTAGGATACTGGAGTTTAGGATACTGGACATGCGGATGCTGGAGTTTAGGATACTGGAGTTTAGGATACTGGACATGCGGATGCTGGAGTTTAGGATACTGGAGTTTAGGATACTGGAGTTTAAGATACTGGACATGCGGATGCTGGAGTTTAGGATGCTGGAGTTTAGGATGCTGGAGTTTAGGATACTGGAGTTTAGGATACTGGAGTTTAGGATACTGGAGTTTAGGATACTGGAGTTTAGGATACTGGAGTTTAGGATACTGGAGTTTAGGATACTGGACATGCGGATGCTGGAGTTTAGGATACTGGAGTTTAGGATACTGGAGTTTAGGATACTGGAGTTTAGGATACTGGAGTTTAGGATACTGGACAGGCGGATGCTGGAGTTTAGGATACTGGACAGGCGGATGCTGGAGTTTAGGATACTGGACATGCGGATGCTGGAGTTTAGGATACTGGAGTTTAGGATACTGGACATGTGGATGCTGGAGTTTAGGATACTGGAGTTTAGGATACTGGAGTTTAGGATACTGGACATGCGGATGCTGGAGTTTAAGATACTGGAGTTTAGGATACTGGAGTTTAGGATTCTGGAGTTTAGGATACTGGACATGCGGATGCTGGAGTTTAGGATACTGGAGTTTAGGATACTGGACATGCGGATGCTGGAGTTTAGGATACTGGAGTTTAGGATACTGGAGTTTAGGATACTGGAGTTTAGGATACTGGAGTTTAGGATACTGGACATGCGGATACTGGACATGCGGATACTGGAGTTTAGGATACTGGAGTTTAGGATACTGGAGTTTAGGATACTGGAGTTTAGGATACTGGAGTTTAGGATACTGGAGTTTAGGATACTGGAGTTTAGGATACTGGAGTTTAGGATACTGGAGTTTAGGATACTGGAGTTTAGGATACTGGAGTTTAGGATACTGGAGTTTAGGATACTGGACAGGCGGATGCTGGAGTTTAGGATACTGGACAGGCGGATGCTGGAGTTTAGGATACTGGACAGGCGGATGCTGGAGTTTAGGATACTGGACATGCGGATGCTGGAGTTTAGGATACTGGAGTTTAGGATACTGGAGTTTAAGATACTGGAGTTTAAGATACTGGAGTTTAAGATACTGGAGTTTAAGATACTGGACATGCGGATGCTGGAGTTTAGGATGCTGGAGTTTAGGATACTGGAGTTTAGGATACTGGAGTTTAGGATACTGGAGTTTAGGATACTGGAGTTTAGGATACTGGAGTTTAGGATACTGGAGTTTAGGATACTGGACATGCGGATGCTGGAGTTTAGGATACTGGAGTTTAGGATACTGGAGTTTAGGATACTGGACATGCGGATGCTGGAGTTTAAGATACTGGAGTTTAGGATACTGGAGTTTAGGATTCTGGAGTTTAGGATACTGGACATGCGGATGCTGGAGTTTAGGATACTGGAGTTTAGGATACTGGACATGCGGATGCTGGAGTTTAGGATACTGGAGTTTAGGATACTGGAGTTTAGGATACTGGAGTTTAGGATACTGGACATGCGGATACTGGACATGCGGATACTGGACATGCGGATACTGGAGTTTAGGATACTGGAGTTTAGGATACTGGAGTTTAGGATACTGGAGTTTAGGATACTGGAGTTTAGGATACTGGAGTTTAGGATACTGGAGTTTAGGATACTGGAGTTTAGGATACTGGAGTTTAGGATACTGGACAGGCGGATGCTGGAGTTTAGGATACTGGACAGGCGGATGCTGGAGTTTAGGATACTGGACAGGCGGATGCTGGAGTTTAGGATACTGGACATGCGGATGCTGGAGTTTAGGATACTGGAGTTTAGGATACTGGAGTTTAAGATACTGGAGTTTAAGATACTGGAGTTTAAGATACTGGAGTTTAAGATACTGGAGTTTAGGATACTGGACATGCGGATGCTGGAGTTTAGGATGCTGGAGTTTAGGATACTGGAGTTTAGGATACTGGAGTTTAGGATACTGGAGTTTAGGATACTGGAGTTTAGGATACTGGAGTTTAGGATACTGGAGTTTAGGATACTGGACATGCGGATGCTGGAGTTTAGGATACTGGAGTTTAGGATACTGGAGTTTAGGATACTGGAGTTTAGGATACTGGACAGGCGGATGCTGGAGTTTAGGATGCTGGAGTTTAGGATGCTGGAGTTTAGGATGCTGGAGTTTAGGATGCTGGAGTTTAGGATGCTGGAGTTTAGGATGCTGGAGTTTAGGATGCTGGAGTTTAGGATGCTGGAGTTTAGGATGCTGGAGTTTAGGATGCTGGAGTTTAGGATGCTGGAGTTTAGGATGCTGGAGTTTAGGATGCTGGACATGCGGATGCTGGAGTTTAGGATACTGGAGTTTAGGATACTGGAGTTTAGGATACTGGAGTTTAGGATACTGGAGTTTAGGATACTGGAGTTTAGGATACTGGAGTTTAAGATACTGGAGTTTAGGATACTGGAGTTTAGGATACTGGAGTTTAGGATACTGGAGTTTAGGATACTGGACATGCGGATGCTGGAGTTTAGGATAATGGAGTTTAGGATGCTGGAGTTTAGGATACTGGAGTTTAGGATACTGGAAAGGCGGACGCTGGAGTTTAGGATACTGGAGTTTAGGATGCTGGAGTTTAGGATGCTGGAGTTTAGGATGCTGGAGTTTAGGATACTGGAGTTTAGGATACTGGACAGGCGGATGCTGGAGTTTAGGATACTGGACAGGCGGATGCTGGAGTTTAGGATACTGGACATGCGGATGCTGGAGTTTAGGATACTGGAGTTTAGGATACTGGAGTTTAGGATACTGGACATGCGGATGCTGGAGTTTAGGATGCTGGAGTTTAGGATGCTGGAGTTTAGGATGCTGGAGTTTAGGATGCTGGAGTTTAGGATGCTGGAGTTTAGGATGCTGGAGTTTAGGATGCTGGAGTTTAGGATGCTGGAGTTTAGGATGCTGGAGTTTAGGATGCTGGAGTTTAGGATGCTGGAGTTTAGGATGCTGGAGTTTAGGATGCTGGAGTTTAGGATACTGGAGTTTAGGATACTGGAGTTTAGGATACTGGAGTTTAGGATACTGGAGTTTAGGATACTGGAGTTTAGGATACTGGACTTTAGGATACTGGACTTTAGGATACTGGACTTTAGGATACTGGACTTTAGGATACTGGACTTTAGGATACTGGACTTTAGGATACTGGACATGCGGATGCTGGAGTTTAGGATACTGGAGTTTAGGATACTGGAGTTTAGGATACTGGAGTTTAGGATGCTGGAGTTTAGGATGCTGGACATGCGGATGCTGGAGTTTAGGATACTGGAGTTTAGGATACTGGAGTTTAGGATACTGGAGTTTAGGATACTGGAGTTTAGGATACTGGAGTTTAGGATACTGGACTTTAGGATACTGGACTTTAGGATACTGGACTTTAGGATACTGGACTTTAGGATACTGGACTTTAGGATACTGGACTTTAGGATACTGGACTTTAGGATACTGGACTTTAGGATACTGGACTTTAGGATACTGGACTTTAGGATACTGGACTTTAGGATACTGGACTTTAGGATACTGGACTTTAGGATACTGGACTTTAGGATACTGGACTTTAGGATACTGGACTTTAGGATACTGGACATGCGGATGCTGGAGTTTAGGATACTGGAGTTTAGGATACTGGAGTTTAGGATACTGGACATGCGGATGCTGGAGTTTAGGATACTGGAGTTTAGGATACTGGAGTTTAAGATACTGGAGTTTAAGATACTGGAGTTTAGGATACTGGACATGCGGATGCTGGAGTTTAGGATGCTGGAGTTTAGGATACTGGACTTTAGGATACTGGACTTTAGGATACTGGACTTTAGGATACTGGACTTTAGGATACTGGACTTTAGGATACTGGACTTTAGGATACTGGACTTTAGGATACTGGACTTTAGGATACTGGACATGCGGATGCTGGAGTTTAGGATACTGGAGTTTAGGATACTGGAGTTTAGGATACTGGACATGCGGATGCTGGAGTTTAGGATACTGGAGTTTAGGATACTGGAGTTTAAGATACTGGAGTTTAGGATACTGGACATGCGGATGCTGGAGTTTAGGATGCTGGAGTTTAGGATACTGGAGTTTAGGATACTGGAGTTTAGGATACTGGAGTTTAGGATACTGGAGTTTAGGATACTGGAGTTTAGGATACTGGACATGCGGATACTGGAGTTTAGGATACTGGAGTTTAGGATACTGGAGTTTAGGATACTGGAGTTTAGGATACTGGAGTTTAGGATACTGGAGTTTAGGATACTGGAGTTTAGGATACTGGACATGCGGATGCTGGAGTTTAGGATACTGGAGTTTAAGATACTGGAGTTTAAGATACTGGAGTTTAGGATTCTGGAGTTTAGGATACTGGACATGCGGATGCTGGAGTTTAGGATACTGGAGTTTAGGATACTGGACATGCGGATGCTGGAGTTTAGGATACTGGAGTTTAGGATACTGGAGTTTAGGATACTGGACATGCGGATACTGGACATGCGGATACTGGACATGCGGATACTGGACATGCGGATACTGGAGTTTAGGATACTGGAGTTTAGGATACTGGAGTTTAGGATACTGGAGTTTAGGATACTGGAGTTTAGGATACTGGAGTTTAGGATACTGGAGTTTAGGATACTGGAGTTTAGGATACTGGAGTTTAGGATACTGGAGTTTAGGATACTGGAGTTTAGGATACTGGAGTTTAGGATACTGGAGTTTAGGATACTGGAGTTTAGGATACTGGACAGGCGGATGCTGGAGTTTAGGATACTGGAGTTTAGGATGCTGGAGTTTAGGATACTGGACAGGCGGATGCTGGAGTTTAGGATACTGGACAGGCGGATGCTGGAGTTTAGGATACTGGAGTTTAGGATACTGGACATGCGGATGCTGGAGTTTAGGATACTGGAGTTTAGGATACTGGAGTTTAAGATACTGGAGTTTAGGATACTGGACATGCGGATGCTGGAGTTTAGGATGCTGGAGTTTAGGATACTGGAGTTTAGGATACTGGAGTTTAGGATACTGGAGTTTAGGATACTGGAGTTTAGGATACTGGAGTTTAGGATACTGGAGTTTAGGATACTGGACATGCGGATACTGGAGTTTAGGATACTGGAGTTTAGGATACTGGAGTTTAGGATACTGGAGTTTAGGATACTGGAGTTTAGGATACTGGAGTTTAGGATACTGGAGTTTAGGATACTGGACATGCGGATGCTGGAGTTTAAGATACTGGAGTTTAAGATACTGGAGTTTAGGATTCTGGAGTTTAGGATACTGGACATGCGGATGCTGGAGCTTAGGATACTGGAGTTTAGGATACTGGACATGCGGATACTGGAGTTTAGGATACTGGAGTTTAGGATACTGGAGTTTAGGATACTGGAGTTTAGGATACTGGAGTTTAGGATACTGGAGTTTAGGATACTGGACATGCGGATACTGGACATGCGGATACTGGACATGCGGATACTGGAGTTTAGGATACTGGAGTTTAGGATACTGGAGTTTAGGATACTGGAGTTTAGGATACTGGAGTTTAGGATACTGGAGTTTAGGATACTGGAGTTTAGGATACTGGAGTTTAGGATACTGGAGTTTAGGATACTGGAGTTTAGGATACTGGAGTTTAGGATACTGGAGTTTAGGATACTGGAGTTTAGGATACTGGACAGGCGGATGCTGGAGTTTAGGATACTGGAGTTTAGGATACTGGACAGGCGGATGCTGGAGTTTAGGATACTGGACAGGCGGATGCTGGAGTTTAGGATACTGGACAGGCGGATGCTGGAGTTTAGGATACTGGACAGGCGGATGCTGGAGTTTAGGATACTGGACAGGCGGATGCTGGAGTTTAGGATACTGGACAGGCGGATGCTGGAGTTTAGGATACTGGACATGTGGATGCTGGAGTTTAGGATACTGGAGTTTAGGATGCTGGAGTTTAGGATACTGGACAGGTGGACGCTGGAGTTTAGGATACTGGAGTTTAGGATGCTGGACATGCGGATGCTGGAGTTTAGGATACTGGAGTTTAGGATGCTGGACATGCGGATGCTGGAGTTTAGGATGCTGGAGTTTAGGATGCTGGAGTTTAGGATACTGGACATGCGGATGCTGGAGTTTAGGATACTGGAGTTTAGGATACTGGACATGCGGATGCTGGAGTTTAGGATACTGGAGTTTAGAATACTGGAGTTTAGGATACTGGAGTTTAGGATACTGGACATGCGGATGCTGGAGTTTAGGATACTGGAGTTTAGGATGCTGGATATGCGGATGCTGGAGTTTAGGATGCTGGACATGCGGATGCTGGACATGCGGATGCTGGAGTTTAGGATGCTGGACATGCGGATGCTGGAGTTTAGGATGCTGGAGTTTAGGATGCTGGAGTTTAGGATGCTGGAGTTTAGGATGCTGGAGTTTAGGATGCTGGAGTTTAGGATGCTGGAGTTTAGGATGCTGGAGTTTAGGATGCTGGAGTTTAGGATGCTGGAGTTTAGGATGCTGGAGTTTAGGATACTGGACATGCGGATGCTGGAGTTTAGGATACTGGAGTTTAGGATACTGGAGTTTAGGATACTGGAGTTTAGGATACTGGAGTTTAGGATACTGGAGTTTAGGATACTGGACATGCGGATGCTGGAGTTTAGGATACTGGAGTTTAGGATACTGGAGTTTAGGATACTGGACATGCGGATGCTGGAGTTTAGGATGCTGGATATGCGGATGCTGGAGTTTAGGATGCTGGAGTTTAGGATGCTGGACATGCGGATGCTGGACATGCGGATGCTGGACATGCGGATGCTGGAGTTTAGGATGCTGGAGTTTAGGATGCTGGAGTTTAGGATGCTGGAGTTTAGGATGCTGGAGTTTAGGATGCTGGAGTTTAGGATGCTGGAGTTTAGGATGCTGGAGTTTAGGATGCTGGAGTTTAGGATGCTGGAGTTTAGGATACTGGACATGCGGATGCTGGAGTTTAGGATACTGGAGTTTAGGATACTGGAGTTTAGGATACTGGAGTTTAGGATACTGGAGTTTAGGATACTGGACATGCGGATGCTGGAGTTTAGGATACTGGAGTTTAGGATACTGGACATGCGGATGCTGGAGTTTAGGATACTGGAGTTTAGGATACTGGAGTTTAAGATACTGGAGTTTAGGATACTGGACATGCGGATGCTGGAGTTTAGGATGCTGGAGTTTAGGATGCTGGAGTTTAGGATACTGGAGTTTAGGATGCTGGAGTTTAGGATACTGGAGTTTAGGATACTGGAGTTTAGGATACTGGACATGCGGATGCTGGAGTTTAGGATACTGGAGTTTAGGATACTGGAGTTTAGGATACTGGAGTTTAGGATACTGGACAGGCGGATGCTGGAGTTTAGGATACTGGACATGCGGATGCTGGAGTTTAGGATGCTGGAGTTTAGGATGCTGGAGTTTAGGATGCTGGAGTTTAGGATGCTGGAGTTTAGGATGCTGGAGTTTAGGATGCTGGAGTTTAGGATGCTGGAGTTTAGGATGCTGGAGTTTAGGATGCTGGAGTTTAGGATGCTGGAGTTTAGGATGCTGGAGTTTAGGATGCTGGAGTTTAGGATGCTGGAGTTTAGGATGCTGGAGTTTAGGATGCTGGAGTTTAGGATGCTGGAGTTTAGGATGCTGGAGTTTAGGATGCTGGAGTTTAGGATGCTGGAGTTTAGGATACTGGAGTTTAGGATACTGGAGTTTAGGATACTGGAGTTTAGGATACTGGAGTTTAGGATACTGGAGTTTAGGATACTGGACATGCGGATACTGGACATGCGGATACTGGAGTTTAGGATACTGGAGTTTAGGATACTGGAGTTTAGGATACTGGAGTTTAGGATACTGGAGTTTAGGATACTGGAGTTTAGGATACTGGAGTTTAGGATACTGGAGTTTAGGATACTGGAGTTTAAGATACTGGAGTTTAGGATACTGGAGTTTAAGATACTGGAGTTTAGGATACTGGACATGCGGATGCTGGAGTTTAGGATACTGGAGTTTAGGATACTGGACATGCGGATGCTGGAGTTTAGGATACTGGAGTTTAGGATACTGGAGTTTAGGATACTGGAGTTTAGGATACTGGAGTTTAGGATACTGGACATGCGGATGCTGGAGTTTAGGATGCTGGAGTTTAGGATACTGGAGTTTAGGATACTGGAGTTTAGGATACTGGAGTTTAGGATACTGGAGTTTAGGATACTGGAGTTTAGGATACTGGAGTTTAGGATACTGGACAGGCGGATGCTGGAGTTTAGGATACTGGACAGGCGGATGCTGGAGTTTAGGATACTGGACATGTGGATGCTGGAGTTTAGGATACTGGAGTTTAGGATGCTGGAGTTTAGGATACTGGAGTTTAGGATACTGGACAGGCGGACGCTGGAGTTTAGGATACTGGAGTTTAGGATACTGGACATGCGGATGCTGGAGTTTAGGATACTGGAGTTTAGGATACTGGACATGCGGATGCTGGAGTTTAGGATGCTGGAGTTTAGGATACTGGAGTTTAGGATACTGGACATGCGGATGCTGGAGTTTAGGATACTGGAGTTTAGGATACTGGACATGCGGATGCTGGAGTTTAGGATACTGGAGATTAGGATACTGGAGTTTAGGATACTGGAGTTTAGGATACTGGAGTTTAGGATACTGGAGTTTAGGATACTGGACATGCGGATGCTGGAGTTTAGGATACTGGACAGGCGGATGCTGGAGTTTAGGATGCTGGACAGGCGGATGCTGGAGTTTAGGATACTGGACAGGCGGATGCTGGAGTTTAGGATACTGGAGTTTAGGATGCTGGAGTTTAGGATACTGGAGTTTAGGATACTGGACAGGCGGACGCTGGAGTTTAGGATACTGGAGTTTAGGATACTGGACATGCGGATGCTGGAGTTTAGGATACTGGAGTTTAGGATACTGGACATGCGGATGCTGGAGTTTAGGATACTGGAGTTTAGGATACTGGAGTTTAGGATACTGGACAGGCGGACGCTGGAGTTTAGGATACTGGAGTTTAGGATACTGGACAGGCGGATGCTGGAGTTTAGGATACTGGAGTTTAGGATACTGGACATGCGGATGCTGGAGTTTAGGATACTGGAGTTTAGGATACTGGAGTTTAGGATACTGGACATGCGGATGCTGGAGTTTAGGATACTGGAGTTTAGGATACTGGAGTTTAGGATACTGGAGTTTAGGATACTGGAGTTTAGGATACTGGAGTTTAGGATACTGGAGTTTAGGATACTGGAGTTTAGGATACTGGACATGCGGATGCTGGAGTTTAGGATACTGGACAGGCGGATGCTGGAGTTTAGGATACTGGACATGCGGATGCTGGAGTTTAGGATACTGGAGTTTAGGATACTGGAGTTTAGGATACTGGAGTTTAGGATACTGGAGTTTAGGATACTGGAGTTTAGGATACTGGAGTTTAGGATACTGGAGTTTAGGATACTGGAGTTTAGGATACTGGAGTTTAGGAGACTGAACATGCGGATGCTGGAGTTTAGGATACTGGAGTTTAGGATACTGGAGTTTAGGATACTGGAGTTTAGGATACTGGAGTTTAGGATACTGGACATGCGGATGCTGGAGTTTAGGATACTGGAGTTTAGGATACTGGAGTTTAGGATACTGGACATGCGGATGCTGGAGTTTAGGATACTGGAGTTTAGGATACTGGACATGCGGATGCTGGAGTTTAGGATACTGGAGTTTAGGATACTGGAGTTTAGGATACTGGAGTTTAGGATACTGGAGTTTAGGATACTGGAGTTTAGGATACTGGAGTTTAGGATACTGGAGTTTAGGATACAGGACATGCGGATGCTGGAGTTTAGGATGCTGGAGTTTAGGATACTGGACATGCGGATGCTGGAGTTTAGGATGCTGGAGTTTAGGATACTGGACATGCGGATGCTGGAGTTTAGGATGCTGGAGTTTAGGATGCTGGAGTTTAGGATACTGGAGTTTAGGATACTGGAGTTTAGGATACTGGAGTTTAGGATACTGGACATGCGGATGCTGGAGTTTAGGATACTGGACATGCGGATGCTGGAGTTTAGGATGCTGGAGTTTAGGATGCTGGAGTTTAGGATGCTGGAGTTTAGGATGCTGGAGTTTAGGATGCTGGAGTTTAGGATGCTGGAGTTTAGGATGCTGGAGTTTAGGATGCTGGAGTTTAGGATGCTGGAGTTTAGGATGCTGGAGTTTAGGATACTGGACATGCGGATGCTGGAGTTTAGGATACTGGAGTTTAGGATACTGGACATGCGGATGCTGGAGTTTAGGATACTGGAGTTTAGGATACTGGAGTTTAGGATACTGGAGTTTAGGATACTGGAGTTTAGGATACTGGACATGCGGATGCTGGAGTTTAGGATACTGGACATGCGGATGCTGGAGTTTAGGATACTGGAGTTTAGGATACTGGAGTTTAGGATACTGGACATGCGGATGCTGGAGTTTAGGATACTGGACATGCGGATGCTGGAGTTTAGGATACTGGACATGCGGATGCTGGAGTTTAGGATACTGGAGTTTAGGATACTGGACATGCGGATGCTGGAGTTTAGGATGCTGGAGTTTAGGATACTGGACATGCGGATGCTGGAGTTTAGGATACTGGAGTTTAGGATACTGGACATGCGGATGCTGGAGTTTAGGATACTGCAGTTTAGGATACTGGAGTTTAGGATACTGGACATGCGGATGCTGGAGTTTAGGATACTGGACATGCGGATGCTGGAGTTTAGGATGCTGGAGTTTAGGATGCTGGAGTTTAGGATACTGGAGTTTAGGATACTGGAGTTTAGGATACTGGAGTTTAGGATACTGGAGTTTAGGATACTGGAGTTTAGGATACTGGACATGCGGATGCTGGAGTTTAGGATACTGGACATGCGGATGCTGGAGTTTAGGATACTGGAGTTTAGGATACTGGACATGCGGATGCTGGAGTTTAGGATACTGGAGTTTAGGATACTGGACATGCGAATGCTGGAGTTTAGGATACTGGAGTTTAGGATACTGGACATGCGGATGCTGGAGTTTAGGATACTGGAGTTTAGGATACTGGAGTTTAGGATACTGGAGTTTAGGATACTGGAGTTTAGGATACTGGAGTTTAGGATACTGGATATTCAGATACTGGAGTACTGGAAATGTGGAGAAGGGAATTAAGGTTACTGGAAACGCGGTTACTGGAAACGCGGTTACTGGAAACGCGGTTACTGGAAACGCGGTTACTGGAAACGCGGTTACTGGAAACGCGGTTACTGGAAACGCGGTTACTGGAAACGCGGTTACTGGAAACGAGGTTACTGGAAACGAGGTTACTGGAAACGAGGTTACTGGAAATGTGGAGGAGGGAATTAAGGTTACTGGAAATGAGGTTACTGGAAGTGCGGAGGAGGTAATTAAGGTTACTGGAAACGAGGTTACTGGAAATGCGGAGAAGGGAATTAAGGTTACTGGAAACGAGGTTACTGGAAACGAGGTTACTGGAAACGAGGTTATTGGAAATGCGGAGGAGGGAATTAAGGTTACTGGAAACACGGTTACTGGAAACGCACACAAGTTTTTTTTTTATATAAAAATATATAAACCTATCTATAAAATAAATATTATATCTATATATATATATATTATATTTATATTATATTATATTTATATTATATTATATTTATATTATATTATATTTATATTATATTTATATTATATTTATATTATATTATATTTATATTATATTTATATTTATATTATATTATATTATATTATATTATATTTATATTATATTATATTATATTAATATTATATTAATATTATATTATTATTATATTAATATTATATTATATTATATTAATATTATATTAAATTATATTAATATTATATTAATATTATATTATATTATATTATATTATATTATATTATATATATATATATATACACACACATACACACACACACACACACACACAGAAACACACACACACACGGGTATGTGAACAGGTTCCGCCGGTGGTCATTGGTCAGGCATCAACTGGGCATCACGTTGAAGGACGGTCAGCAGATCAGTGGTGTGATGGGCTTTACAGCAGCAGGTACTGGATCTGTTTGTCTCATTGTCCTCGGGGTAGAGGACGAGACACAGAAAGAGAAACAAAATCCTATTAGCATAGGGGCCGTTCACATGTAATGCAAGTGTCATACAGTATTGTTGTTTAAATCAGCTCAATTCCAGACAGGCTAACTATTGCGGCATAAGTATATTACCCAGAAGATTTATGTGAATGATTTGTTCTAGAGAAACTAACTATTGCGGGATAAGTACATTTACTGGACATTTTATGTGAATGTCTTAAATTTAGATTTAAATTGATCGACTGTGTCTGATACTCGAACATTATTTGGTAAATCATTTCATTTATAAATGCAGATACTACAAATGCGGAGTAAGGAATTTCGGATACTGGAAATGAGGAACCGACTGCCCATGGCGGCTGACGTGCTAACGTCGACCGGGTGGGGGGCCTGCCCCAGTCGCAGTTCATTTTCCAAACACTCAGGGCCATGATCGTACTCCGTGTCTGGGCTTCAAACTAGGACGGGGTCATTTCAGCTGAGGGTCAAACAGTGAGGGTCGTGGAGCCTCAAAGTGCACGAGCCGCCACACTCGACTTTAATAGTGGTTGGCGGCCCTGTCCCGCCCGAGACGAAGCACCTTCGTTGGTCATACAGAGAGGGTGTCTTGGACCCTGAAAGCCGCCCCACTCGACTTCCATAGCGGTTGGCGGCCCTGTCCCGCCATGAGACGAAGCTTCTTCATTAGTCATACAAAAAGTGTCGTGGAACCTGCAAGTGCACGAGCCACCACACTCGATTTCCATAGCGGATGGCGGCCCTGTCCCGCCCAAGACTAACCACCTTCATCGATCATACAGTGATGGTTTTTAGACCCTTCCATAGCAGATGGCGGCCCTGTCCCGCCCCGAGATGAAGCACCTTTGTCGGTCATACAGTGAGGGCCTTGGACCCTGGAAGTGCACGAGCCGCCACACACTCGACTTCCATAGCGGTTGGCAGCCCTGTCCCGCCCTGAGATGAAGCACCTTTGTCGGTCATACAGAGAGGGTTTTTAAACCCTGGAAGTAAACGAGCCGCCACACTCTACTTCCATAGCTGATGGCAGCCCTGTCCCGCCCGAGATGAAGCACTTTTGTCGGTCATACAGAGAGGGTTTTTAAACCCTGGAAGTAAACGAGCCGCAACACTCTACTTCCATTGCGGTTGGCGGCCCTGTCCCACCCTGAGATGAAGCACCTTTGTCGGTCATACAGAGAGGGTTTTTAAACCCTGGAAGTAAGCGAGCTGCCACACTCGACTTCCATATCGGTTGGCGGCCCTGTCCCGCCTTCCATAGCTGATGGCGGCCCTGTCCCACCCCGAGATGAAGCACTTTTGTCGGTAATACAGAGAGGATTTTTAAACCCTGGAAGTAAACGAGCCGACACACTCGACTTCCATATCAGTTGGCGGCCCTGTCCCGCCTTCCATAGCTTATGGCGGCCCTGTCCCACCCCGAGATGACGGACCTTTGTCGGTCATACAGAGAGGGTTTTTAAACCCTGGAAGTAAGCGAGCCGCAACACTCGACTTCCATTGCGGTTGGCGGCCCTGTCCCGCCCTGAGATGAAGCACCTTTGTCGGTCATACAGAGAGGGTTTTTAAACCCTGGAAGTAAGCGAGCCGCCACACTCGACTTCCATAGCGGTTGGCGGCCCTGTCCCGCCTTCCATAGCAGATGGCGGCCCTGTCCCGCCCTGAGATGAAGCACCTTTGTCGGTCATACAGAGAGGGTTTTTAAACCCTGGAAGTAAGTGAGCCGAAACACTTGACTTCCATAGCTGATGGCGGCCCTGTCCCGCCCCGAGATGAAGCACTTTTGTCGGTCATACAGAGAGGGTTTTTAAACCCTGGAAGTAAACGAGCCGCCACACTCTACTTCCATAGCGGTTGGCGGCCCTGTCCCACCTTCCATAGCAGATGGCGGCCCTGTCCCGCCCCGAGATGAAGCACTTTTGTCGGTCATACAGAGAGGGTTTTTAAACCCTGGAAGTAAACGAGCCGCCACACTCTACTTCCATAGCGGTTGGCGGCCCTGTCCCGCCTTCCATAGCTGATGGCGGCCCTGTCCCGCCCCGAGATGAAGCACTTTTGTCGGTAATACAGAGAGGGTTTTTAAACCCTGGAAGTAAACGAGCCGCCACACTCGACATCCATAGCGGTTGGCGGCCCTGTCCCGCCTTCCATAGCTTATGGCTGCCCTGTCCCGCCCCGAGATGAGGCACCTTTGTCGGTCATACAGAGAGGGTTTTTAAACCCTGGAAGTAAACGAGCCGCCACACTCTACTTCCATAGCGGTTGGCGGCCCTGTCCCGCCCCGAGATGAAGCACTTTTGTTGGTCATACAGAGAGGGTTTTTAAACCCTGGAAGTAAACGAGCCGCAACACTCTACTTCCATTGCGGTTGGCGGCCCTGTCCCACCCTGAGATGAAGCACCTTTGTCGGTCATACAGAGAGGGTTTTTAAACCCTGGAAGTAAGCGAGCTGCCACACTCGACTTCCATATCGGTTGGCGGCCCTGTCCCGCCTTCCATATCAGTTGGCGGCCCTGTCCCGCCTTCCATAGCTTATGGCGGCCCTGTCCCACCCCGAGATGACGGACCTTTGTCGGTCATACAGAGAGGGTTTTTAAACCCTGGAAGTAAGCGAGCCGCAACACTCAACTTCCATTGCGGTTGGCGGCCCTGTCCCGCCCTGAGATGAAGCACCTTTGTCGGTCATACAGAGAGGGTTTTTAAACCCTGGAAGTAAGCGAGCCGCCACACTCGACTTCCATAGCGGTTGGCGGCCCTGTCCCGCCTTCCATAGCAGATGGCGGCCCTGTCCCGCCCTGAGATGAAGCACCTTTGTCGGTCATACAGAGAGGGTTTTTAAACCCTGGAAGTAAGTGAGCCGAAACACTTGACTTCCATAGCTGATGGCGGCCCTGTCCCGCCCCGAGATGAAGCACTTTTGTCGGTCATACAGAGAGGGTTTTTAAACCCTGGAAGTAAACGAGCCGCCACACTCTACTTCCATAGCGGTTGGCGGCCCTGTCCCACCTTCCATAGCAGATGGCGGCCCTGTCCCGCCCCGAGATGAAGCACTTTTGTCGGTCATACAGAGAGGGTTTTTAAACCCTGGAAGTAATCGAGCCGCCACACTCTACTTCCATAGCGGTTGGCGGCCCTGTCCCGCCTTCCATAGCAGATGGCGGCCCTGTCCCGCCCCGAGATGAAGCACTTTTGTCGGTCATACAGAGAGGGTTTTTAAACCCTGGAAGTAAACGAGCCGAAACACTCGACTTCCATTGCGGTTGGCGGCCCTGTCCCGCCCTGAGATGAAGCACCTTTGTCGGTCATACAGAGAGGGTTTTTAAACCCTGGAAGTAAACGAGCCGCCACACTCTACTTCCATAGCGGTTGGCGGCCCTGTCCCACCTTCCATAGCAGATGGCGGCCCTGTCCCGCCCCGAGATGAAGCACTTTTGTCGGTAATACAGAGAGGGTTTTTAAACCCTGGAAGTAAACGAGCCGCCACACTCGACATCCATAGCGGTTGGCGGCCCTGTCCCGCCTTCCATAGCTTATGGCTGCCCTGTCCCGCCCCGAGATGAGGCACCTTTGTCGGTCATACAGAGAGGGTTTTTAAACCCTGGAAGTAAACGAGCCGCCACACTCTACTTCCATAGCGGTTGGCGGCCCTGTCCCGCCCCGAGATGAAGCACTTTTGTTGGTCATACAGAGAGGGTTTTTAAACCCTGGAAGTAAACGAGCCGCAACACTCTACTTCCATTGCGGTTGGCGGCCCTGTCCCACCCTGAGATGAAGCACCTTTGTCGGTCATACAGAGAGGGTTTTTAAACCCTGGAAGTAAGCGAGCTGCCACACTCGACTTCCATATCGGTTGGCGGCCCTGTCCCGCCTTCCATATCAGTTGGCGGCCCTGTCCCGCCTTCCATAGCTTATGGCGGCCCTGTCCCACCCCGAGATGACGGACCTTTGTCGGTCATACAGAGAGGGTTTTTAAACCCTGGAAGTAAGCGAGCCGCAACACTCAACTTCCATTGCGGTTGGCGGCCCTGTCCCGCCCTGAGATGAAGCACCTTTGTCGGTCATACAGAGAGGGTTTTTAAACCCTGGAAGTAAGCGAGCCGCCACACTCGACTTCCATAGCGGTTGGCGGCCCTGTCCCGCCTTCCATAGCAGATGGCGGCCCTGTCCCGCCCTGAGATGAAGCACCTTTGTCGGTCATACAGAGAGGGTTTTTAAACCCTGGAAGTAAGTGAGCCGAAACACTTGACTTCCATAGCTGATGGCGGCCCTGTCCCGCCCCGAGATGAAGCACTTTTGTCGGTCATACAGAGAGGGTTTTTAAACCCTGGAAGTAAACGAGCCGCCACACTCTACTTCCATAGCGGTTGGCGGCCCTGTCCCACCTTCCATAGCAGATGGCGGCCCTGTCCCGCCCCGAGATGAAGCACTTTTGTCGGTCATACAGAGAGGGTTTTTAAACCCTGGAAGTAATCGAGCCGCCACACTCTACTTCCATAGCGGTTGGCGGCCCTGTCCCGCCTTCCATAGCAGATGGCGGCCCTGTCCCGCCCCGAGATGAAGCACTTTTGTCGGTCATACAGAGAGGGTTTTTAAACCCTGGAAGTAATCGAGCCGCCACACTCTACTTCCATAGCGGTTGGCGGCCCTGTCCCGCCTTCCATAGCTGATGGCGGCCCTGTCCCGCCCCGAGATGAAGCACTTTTGTAGGTAATACAGAGAGGGTTTTTAAACCCTGGAAGTAAACGAGCCGCCACACTCGACTTCCATAGCGGTTGGCGGCCCTGTCCCGCCTTCCATAGCTTATGGCGGCCCTGTCCCGCCCCGAGATGAGGCACCTTTGTCGGTCATACAGAGAGGGTTTTTAAACCCTGGAAGTAAGTGAGCCGAAACACTCGACTTCCATTGCGGTTGGCGGCCCTGTCCCGCCCTGAGATGAAGCACCTTTGTCGGTCATACAGAGAGGGTTTTTAAACCCTGGAAGTAAACGAGCCGCCACACTCTACTTCCATAGCGGTTGGCGGCCCTGTCCCACCTTCCATAGCAGATGGCGGCCCTGTCCCGCCCCGAGATGAAGCACTTTTGTCGGTCATACAGAGAGGGTTTTTAAACCCTGGAAGTAAACGAGCCGCCACACTCTACTTCCATAGCGGTTGGCGGCCCTGTCCCGCCTTCCATAGCTAATGGCGGCCCTGTCCCGCCCCGAGATGAAGCACTTTTGTCGGTAATACAGAGAGGGTTTTTAAACCCTGGAAGTAAACGAGCCGCCACACTCGACTTCCATAGCGGTTGGCGGCCCTGTCCCGCCTTCCATAGCTTATGGCGGCCCTGTCCCGCCCCGAGATGAGGCACCTTTGTCGGTCATACAGAGAGGGTTTTTAAACCCTGGAAGTAAGTGAGCCGAAACACTCTACTTCCATAGCGGTTGGCAGCCCTGTCCCGCCCTGAGATGAAGCACCTTCGTTGGTCATACAGAGAGGGTCTTGGACCCTGGAAGCGGCCCCACTCGACTTCCATAGCCGATGGCGGCCCTGTCCCGCCCGAGCGTTTTTAGGCCGTAGCCTTGATCCAGGACGGATCTTTTTACAGTTTTTAAGCCGTAGCCTCGATCCAGGGCGGACACCGGAAATGCGGACACCGGAAATGTGGAGACGCGAATTTTAGAAACTGGAAATGCGGAGACACTCGACAATCCGAGTTTTAATCCCTGCTGAGAGGAGGGGAGCTCCTGGTGTTTTGGATTTTTGTGGGCTGAATGATCTACAGAAACGACTTTGACTTACCAACTGAATGTTGTTTTTGGACTTTACCAACGTCATGGGACAATCTCCATAATGTTTAGAACATAGAACAGTAAAGCACCTGAGAGGCCCAGTTCAGATCAACCACACCATCTGGAGACTGGGCAGACAGATGCAGAAGACGTTTGTTGGTCAGATTGAGAGATGTGTTGTAGCGAGACTTCTCTGTGGACAGACTGGACACTACAAAAAACACAAATTAAAACAAATTGAGAAACAATACATTTATGCATAACAAAATGAATAAAAAGACTTTGATAATATTAACACATTTCAGGGTTAAATTTTAACGTACACATGTAGTACTTAAAGGTCCCGTTTATCTTGATCCAATTTTTCAAACTTTAGTTGCGTAATGTTGCTGTTAAAGCATAAATAATACCTTAATAATTATAAAGTTCAACACCAAGCAAAATTTTTTACTTTATAGAATTCCTACCAACGGCATTCTACTTCCTGACTGAATGTTGTCAATATTAGTGTTTTTGACAAAAATCCACCCACAGGAATACGTCAGTCACCAGCTAAGCTCAAACGCTCTTGACAGCAGCTAGCCGTCACAACACACTAAACAAGCTATACAATCAAAACACTACCCTAGCTATACAATCACAACACGCTACACAAGCTACATAATCACAACACACTACAGTAGCTACACAACCAGAACAAACTACTACGGGTGTCATGATTTCGATTTTAAATCGAAATCAATCGAAATTAAGGCACAACCTCAAACTTCAAATTAAAAAAATGGGATCGTCGATGCTGCCACGCCCCCATGTCACGTCCGGTCAGGTTGCCAAGTGGGGGAAAAAACTCTCAGACAGGGACGGATTGGCAATCTGTATGTTCTGGAAAAGTCCAGACCGGCCGTTCAACGGAGGGCCGTTGCCAGGCCGACAGCAAAAAAGTCTAATAACGCAATATGCACAGCCAACAGCAGAGGCACTAATACAATCACTTATATGCTGCTACGTGTAAAAAAAAACAAGGAAGAAGAGTCCGCCTACTAGCCGTGATTGGTCCACAGATTCCCGGAATTTGCGACCGTCTATATGTTCGCGAGCCTGCCCTGAGCATCCACTGCCTGGTCATGATGAGGGACAGACAGAGTTAACTTCACATCAGCAAGAGCTAAGTGCCAGTAGTAGCAGGACACGTGACATTATTATAATATACACAATATAAATAAAACTTGAGTGAAAATTAATGTAATGCGCAACTACTGTTAGAGAGAGATGTGATGTGAGTGTGTCGCGTGCGTGAGAGAGAGAGAGAGAGAGAGAGAGAGAGAGAGAGGTGCGGGCATGATTGAACAGGGGAAACGTAAAAACAATACATAATTCATCATTTTGTTCATATGGGACATCATTCAAACTGCAAAGTGTTTGCTTATATTTTTGTGCAGTAACAATAAAACAAAACATTGTGCTTTTGTCAATCTTTAACTTACAACTGTCATCTTACCAAAAATCACACACACCAAAGCAAAAAATATTCATTCAACGCCATTTAAAAACTGTGTCTGTGGGTTTTCATTTCTTTCATTGACTTTATTGTATATGATAGGTTGTAGTGAGCTCACATTTTCTGCTACAATGAAGACTAAACGGTTGCTACGACTCTAAACGTGCTAATATACAAGACGGGGCTAAATAATTGACCAAATATTAGTTTAATCAAAAAATCCTAGCTTGAACTGTCTGAGTGCAGTTTTTCCTTGTCTTTTTCTGTGCTTAGTATTGTGGAATTGACAAAGACCTGGTGGTTGTTTGTGAAAGCTTTATATACAAAATTTATAGGGCCTAGCCATTTTCATTATTTCACAGCCTTATTATACATCAAAGTGTAATATGACATTGACAAAATATTAAATAATTTTAATCTGATAGCCTGACAGTATTGTGGCAGTATCAGGACATACTTGTGTCAGTTGCGAAAGGCAGGATGATGGGCCTATTTGTGAAAAAGTCCAGGGCTGGTTTAAAGCGAACGAAGTGTGAGCCGTCATGTTTAACCGTCTGTTAAAAAAATTACACTGTAAACATTAATTACAGCTTTAACTTGTTTTAAACTTTGCAAATAAAGATATAAGCAGGATAATCCACAGCTAGCCATGCATTTAAGGATTTTAATGCACGACGTAGAGGCGAAGAACCACCCTTATGCTACATATATTTTCAACTTCAAAAACAAATATTTTATAAAATTAACTTGTATTTATTTACCATATATTACAAATACATTTTCTTTCCGTATGGGATAATGTGTGCAGTATGCATAGAACTGTGCTGGTAAAGTGTACAATAAACATTTTGTAAAACTAATAATATAAAAAATAATAACTAATATAAACTGCAACATCGGCTGCGCATCGGGTGAAGATCATAAATATAAAAAAAGCGTCTGCTACGATTACAATTCATCATTCTATATGTGACATTTCAGCACTTGACAGACGGATAGCGACTAGTAAGTAGCACTTAAAGCACGCTACGTGGAATCGTATTTAAGTCTTTGAGAAACGCACGTGAAAGAATTTGTCAAGTAGCTTCTAGAAAGCGCTCTTAAGTGCTAAGATCAATCGTTATCGGGGAACTCAGCCCAGCCAGTTTTTAGGACCATGAAAACAGCCATATAGACACAAGTTAATTGTGTGAAAAATAACAGGTTTTTCACACAAGTTAATTGTGTGAAAAATAACAGGTTTTTACACACAAAACAGGGGCGTTGCTAGACAAAACTCTACTGGGGCACAGGCCCCCCATTTTTTTGTTGACTGTTTTTTGAAAGCCTTCTGTGTGCAAGAAGTGTGCAACACTTCTATACAATGTCCTTGCTTAACCCACTATTCTACAGTGCAACAGGTACTGCGAAAGATACATACAAGTGTAATCTTCATCATACCTAACATTATTAACATGTTTGGAGGCATAAATGGCATAACGTGTTTGGAAATAATGACAGCAGAAAAATATTTTCTACATTATACAATGATAGCAATGATTGATAACTTATTTTTACAAGAATATTTTAAGAAACCAGTCATTTTATGACTGCTATACTAAATAATCTCAGTCATAGTGGGTTTAGAGTGTGTTTTATTTATGTAAGGAGTAGGGGAGACCGGGGTTGGTTGTCACAATTTTTACTCATGCATGAATTGCTCATCTTCAAAAAATCTCTCAGCAGTAATTCCTACATGAAATTAAACTTTGGAGTCTTGGCTTTAAATGTGTATACTTTTTACTTTTCGAATGTATTGTAACATGAAGTAATTAACCATCAAAGACAATCTGACACAATGTGACAACCAACTCCATCACGGGGTTGGTTGCCACAGGGTATGGGGTTGGTTGTCCCTATAGAGGTTCAATAGGATTTCAGTGATAAATTGGGATGTGAAAAGATAGTGTAATTTTTGTTTTTTAAGCTAGAAATTGCAAATAAGTTTTAATATGAATCAACCGCTATGATAGTTGTTATTAATGCCCATTATGTTTAAACAATGGGATTAAAGTGGATGATCAGTTTCTTGAATAGGTTTTATGCCCAGCTGCACTATGAACTTCAGCCAGCTCCTTGTTTCCTGTCTGCCATTATTGGACAAACTGATTAATCCAGGTGTGTCTGATTATTGTTGTTGTGACTACTGAGGTCAGGCACACCTGGATTAATCAGTTTGTCCAATAATGGCAGACAGGAAACAGGAAGCTGTCTGAAGTTCGGGAAGTAGTGCAGCTGAGCATTATGTTTAAGTTAATTAATGTGTACAGCTTAAAGCGGCATGCATTTGACACAAAAACTATTAAAAAAAACTCATTCCCCTTACGAAAATTAACCATGTTTTTTTGTGGTAAAAGTTTAGTAACCATGTTTTTTTGGTGTATTTATTATTAGCAAAACCATGTTTATTTTGTGGTAAAACACAGTTAATTGGTTTATGCAATGCTTGCCTATAGTGAAGTTAAAGTGTACCTTATTATGTTGATAGTATATTACAAATGTATACATCTACAATATAAAATGTAACTGAACATACTGCGCTCTCGTAATTTTAAGCCTGCGTTATTTCTCCATAAAATAATATACATTTGTACACCCCATATACTTTCAAAATGTACTTAAAATATACTGTTTCTAAAGAATACTAAACAATGCATTTTAGAAATATACTGTCAGTGCATTATTATAATGATAACTTTAAGCATACCGATAAAGTGTATACCTAAAATACATTTTAAAATAAGTTTAAATTTAGTATACTTTAGAAAAATATACTTAAAGTTTTGTGCAATTTTTAAAGTATAATTTTAGAATATATACTAAAGTATAATTATTTTGAAGTATGTTAAAAGTTTAATTGTAAAAAATACGTGCAAATGTTGTAAGCATACTTTAAATATGTTTAAAGAAATTACATTTCTTTGTAAGTATATTTGTAATGTACTATTGCAAAGTTAAATATACTTGAAATACAATAGAGTATATTTGTTTTTCACCAGGGTATGGGTGAGTCTTTAAAATCAAGACCATATCTGAGTGGAGGTCCTCTTGCAAAACAAAAACCTTACCCTAATACGTTTAAAAAACACGTAATTTTATAAACATAATCCATTAGGCGCATGCGTGATCAGTTCTGCGTTATTGACTCCTTGTTTAAGAAACTGCAAATGAAAATAGCTTATAAATGAGCACCGTATAATATAGTTGCGAAACAACATCTAAAGTGCATTACAACACCAAATAGTTCAGAATAAACCTATATTATTCAATTCTAATATTGTGAAGATGTTTTATAATAAACGGAGTATTTAGATTTATTACATCAGCTTTAGTAAACTTAAGATGGGCGTATACGGTGCGAATTTTGACAGTTTGAACGTCAGAGCTCTCACACACAACACGAGTGAGTTTATGCGAAAATAATTTGGAAGCAGTAACACACGACAAGATTTTACTGTAGCTACTTCAATTCTGACATAAGCATTTTAGGTGTGTGTGTGTGTGTGTGTGTGTGTGTGTGTGTGTGTGTGTGTGTGTGTGTGTGTGGATGAACTAGGCTACTTTTCGTTGTGGCAGAATTCAAACAAGAATAGATATTGGCAAAGCTATTGGCTTAAGTGCAGAGAACAGCATGGAATTAATGTTCTTTTGCATTTCGGTTTATGCATTTCGACATTGCAATAGGTCTAGAAGGCTGTGGAGGTGAATGAATTTCATTGCCAGCGATTTTTCTTGACTAACTAGCACAGTTTACCAACCTAATAATAGCAATATATTTACTTTGCACTGTACAATCATGATAAATTATAACATTGTTGCTTTTTTGATAAATATGATAGTTTAAAAACAAATTAAGTGGGCATTATTTATTTGTAAATGCAGGAAGAGCAAGGTACGCTACACGTCTTTTCCCTTTATGATCAAAGTATTTGGACAAGAAATCTAAAGCCAAATATTAATTTACAAAAATAATTTAATATAAAGCACATTGTTAAGGCTTGTTAGCTCAAAAATGTATGGACCGTCGGTCAATACGGTGTCACAATATTAAGCCGTATTTGTGCACCTGTAAATGCACAAAATAAATGCCCCATAAACATCGCATATTAATATATGGCATTTTTCATAGTATATAAATTAACTATACATATTTTAGTCACAACTATAACTATACAACTATACAAATATAGCATGAAAACAAATGAATCATTATTAAAATGAAGTTTCAGGGATAGCATATACATTTGCAGTCATTTACATTTTGTCAGAAATTGTCAATTTCATTTCAGAACGAGACATAACAACGACATAATTTACATTATGCTACATAATGTGTTCCTTTGGTCGAAAATATGTATAATGTATAACACACAAAAAATACCAAATATAAAACGTTTAATATAATAAAATATTAATATAACATCTTAACTCTTGTGTTCGTTGACAATTTATTTCACATTATTATACGTTTATAAAGTGTAAAACAAAGGCATAGCTTAAATTAAACATGGACATTTTTATTCTCTGGACAGCCCTTTTACTATCTATTCATTTATGAAACTGTATACTGTACAGCGACTTTGGCACAGTCTGGATTACACAAAAACTCCGACATCCTTTGCACAACCTGTACTGTATATCATGGGTCTCCGCACGAAGTCTAAGAATTTTAATATGTATTACATATCTTTAGTTGGCTTTTTTATGCATGTTTACATTGCAATGATAAAACATTAAAACAAAAGTAAATTTTACGTTAAGCCGTTTAATGCGAAAAAGCCCCTTCACCGTCTACTTTAAAACAACACACAGTCAGAAATCATGTCAATTTACTTGTTTTAATTTTGAGATAGCCAAGATTACTCTATACTCCAAATACATTTTTAAAATATACAAAAAGGCCAAACAAATATTTGCTGAAATTTATTTTGGAACGTTTACAAAAACATTTTACATCGATATATTTTTTGGCGATTTTTGTAAATTTTTAAATATTTTAAAAATAAATACATTTTAAAGCATTAAATATTTTTAACCCTCCATATATTTCAATCCAAGGAAATATATTCACGTCCATTGAAAGAAAAACTGTTACGAACCTGTAAACGTTTTAAAAAGGTTTAAATTAAATATTTTCAACTTCAAAAATGTACTTTATAAAATTAACTTGCATTTAGCGTATACTTAAAATATATTTTGGCAAAGAATACATTTTGTATACAAATGTATTTGCTTACCTTGGAAAACCTATATTTTGAAATATATGTTGATAAATGAAGGTTAAAACTAAATGGGCTATATTTCCAAATTAAAAAATATATTAAACTGACCATTACTTTCTACAAAATGTATTTAGTATACATTTAAAATATATTTTTGGCCACAGAATTTTTTTTTTTTTTTTGCCGTATGGGTGTAATGGATCCATCTACACACTCAGACCATTTAAACGAGAGTTTACTCGTCTGTGACTCGTAGAAACGTTTGGTCCGTTTGGAAATATTGCCTTGTGAATGCGAACCGAACCAAAATGAAATTACAACATTGTAGCGATTTAATCCCAGGTTTCGGAACAAAGCAACAGGGCCTTCTTTTCGAGACGTCGGCAAATCAAACTTAAATGGTGCACCGGAGTTGTTTTGTGAAATAAAAAACAAACTGAACATAAAACACGTTATGTTTAAATACCTGTGATAAGCGTTTGTTGGCGTCTGATCAGTTGGTCTTCCGGACGTGTTTCCTCTTCGGCTGGCCAAACTCGACTGCAACCAGCGGCCCGGCTAAATAGTGCCAGTGTCGTTTCACGCAGGCGCAAAGCAGGTCCAGACCGACGAGTCTATTTTTTTGTCATAAGGGGGAGTACAAAACTGTAGATTATTTAAAATAATCCTACTTCTTTGGACCCTTTTAGACGTAACTTTATATATTTGAACCCTTCAATTTTATATGACTCCATCATTCAAAATAATCTCACCTCTGTGCTCCAAGACCTACCTTTTGCAAGTGCTACCTTTTGCAAGTAGACGTCACACTTACGTCACTACAAGCTGCGCGTGCAATGTGGTGGCAGAAAAACCTTGGAAATGAATTATACACGAGTAAAGGAGCATGATAACTCACTAGAAAATGTATTGTTGTGCTGTCCAGTGTCAGAATATAAATGCTAATATAATATTATTTTATAGAACATCGTGGTCGAAGACACATTTGAAAATAAACGTAGGTGTTTATGGTTGCAATACGCCCTTTAAACGGGCAGACTGGAGTGATGAAATCATCTGGAAATCTTTTAAAAACTAGAATAAAAAATAATTAGAGAAGCTGTCCTTCGACAGAAGACCGGACAGCTTCTCTAATTATTTTCTATTCTAGAATGATGGAGTCATATAAAGTTGAAGGGATTAAATATTCTAACAAGTTACGTCTAAAAGGGTCCAAATAAGTAAGATTATTTTAAATAATCTACAGTTTTGTACTCCCCCCTTATGACAAAAAAATAGACTCGTCGGTCTGCACCTGCTTTGCGCCTGCGTGAAACGACACTGGCACTATTTAGCCGGGCCGCTGGTTGCAGTCGAGTTTGGCCAGCCGAAGAGGAAACACGTCCGGAAGACCAACTGATCAGACGCCAACAAACGCTTATCACAGGTATTTAAACATAACGTGTTTTATGTTCAGTTTGTTTTTTATTTCACAAAACAACTCCGGTGCACCATTTAAGTTTGATTTGCCGACGTCTCGAAAAGAAGACCCTGTTGCTTTGTTCCGAAACCTGGGATTAAATCGCTACAATGTTGTAATTTCATTTTGGTTCGGTTCGCATTCACAAGGCAATATTTCCAAACGGACCAAACGTTTCTACGAGTCACAGACGAGTAAACTCTCGTTTAAATGGTCTGAGTGTGTAGATGGATCCATTACACCCATACGGCAAAAAAAAAAAAAAAAAAATTCTGTGGCCAAAAATATATTTTAAATGTATACTAAATACATTTTGTAGAAAGTAATGGTCAGTTTAATATATTTTTTAATTTGGAAATATAGCCCATTTAGTTTTAACCTTCATTTATCAACATATATTTCAAAATATAGGTTTTCCAAGGTAAGCAAATACATTTGTATACAAAATGTATTCTTTGCCAAAATATATTTTAAGTATACGCTAAATGCAAGTTAATTTTATAAAGTACATTTTTGAAGTTGAAAATATTTAATTTAAACCTTTTTAAAACGTTTACAGGTTCGTAACAGTTTTTCTTTCAATGGACGTGAATATATTTCCTTGGATTGAAATATATGGAGGGTTAAAAATATTTAATGCTTTAAAATGTATTTATTTTTAAAATATTTAAAAATTTACAAAAATCGCCAAAAAATATATCGATGTAAAATATGTTTTTGTAAACGTTCCAAAATAAATTTCAGCAAATATTTGTTTGGCCTTTTTGTATATTTTAAAATATATTTGGGGTATAGAGTAATCTTGGCTATCTCAAAATTAAAACAAGTAAATTGACATGATTTCTGACTGCGTGTTGTTTTAAAGTAGACGGTGAAAGGTGTTTTTTCGCATTAAACGGCTTAACGTAAAATTTACTTTTGTTTTAATGTTTTATCATTGCAATGTAAACATGCATAAAAAAGCCAACTAAAGATATTTAATACATATTAAAATTCTTAGACTTCGTGCGGAGACCCATGATATATACAGTACAGGTTGTGCAAAGGATGTCGGAGTTTTTGTGTAATCCAGACTGTGCCAAAGTCGCTGTACAGTATACAGTTTCATAAATGAATAGATAGTAAAAGGGCTGTCCACAGAGAATAAAAATGTCCATGTTTAATTTAAGCTATGCCTTTGTTTTACACTTTAAAAACGTATAATAATGTGAAATAAATTGTCAACGAACACAAGAGTTAAGATGTTATATTAATATTTTATTATATTAAACGTTTTATATTTGGTATTTTTTGTGTGTTATACATTATACATATTTTCGACCAAAGGAACACATTATGTAGCATAATGTAAATTATGTCGTTTTTATGTCTCGTTCTGAAATGAAATTGACAATTTCTGACAAAATGTAAATGACTGCAAATGTATATGCTATCCCTGAAACTTCATTTAAATAACGATTCACTTGTTTTCATACTATATTTGTATAGTTGAATAGTTATAGTTGTGACTATAGTTAATTTATATACTATGAAAAATGCCATATATTAATATGCGATGTTTATGTGGCATTTATTTTGTGCATTTACAGGTGCACAAATACGGCTTAATATTGTGACACCGTATTGACCGACGGTCCATACATTTTTGAGCTAACAAGCCTTAACAATGTGCTTTATATTAAATTATTTTTGTAAATTAATATTTGGCTTTAGATTTCTTGTCTAAATACTTTAATCATAAAGGGAAAAGACGTGTAGCGTACCTTGCTCTTCCTGCATTTACAAATAAATAATGCCACTTAATTTGTTTTTAAACTATCATATTTATCAAAAAAGCAACAATGTTACATAATTTATCATGATTGTACAGTGCAAAGTAAATATATTGCTATTATTAAGTTGGTAAACTGTGCTAGTTAGTCACGAAAAATCGCTGGCAAGGAAATTCATTCACCTCCACAGCCTTCTAGACCTATTGCAATGTCGAAATGCATAAACAGAAATGCAAAAGAACATTAATTCCATGCTGTTCTCTGCACTTAAGCCAATAGCTTTGCCAATATCTATTCTTGTTTGATTTCTGCCACAACGAAAAGTAGCCTAGTTCATCCACACACACACACACACACACCTAAAATGCTTATGTCAGAATTGAAGTAGTAGGCTACAGTAAAATCTTGTCGTGTGTTACTGCTTCCAAATTATTTTCGCATAAACTCACTCGTGTTGTGTGTGAGAGCTCTGATGTTCAGACTGTCAGAATTCGCACCGTATACGCCCAGCTTAAGTTTACTAAAGCTGATGTAATAAATCTAAATACTCCGTTTATTATAAAACATAATTGAATAATATAGGTTTATTCTGAACTATTTGGTGTTGTAATGCACTTTAGATGTTGTTTCGCAACTATATTATACGGTGCTCATTTATTAGCTATTTTCAGTTGCAGTTTCTTAAACAAGGAGTCAATAACGCAGAACTGATCACGCATGCGCCTAATGGATTATGTTTATAAAATTACGTGTTTTTTAAACGTATTAGGGTAAGGTTTTTGTTTTGCAAGAGGACCTCCACTCAGATATGGTCTTGATTTTAAAGACTCACCCATACCCTGGTGAAAAACAAATATACTCTATTGTATTTCAAGTATATTTAACTTTGCAATAGTACATTACAAATATACTTACAAAGAAATGTAATTTCTTTAAACATATTTAAAGTATGCTTACAACATATTTGCACGTATTTTTTACAATTAAACTTTTAACATACTTCAAAATAATTATACTTTAGTATATATTCTAAAATTATACTTTAAAAATTGCACAAAACTAAGTATATTTTTCTAAAGTATACTAAATTTAAACTTATTTTAAAATGTATTTTAGGTATACACTTTATCGGTATGCTTAAAGTTATCATTATAATAATGCACTGACAGTATATTTCTAAAATACATTATTTAGTATTCTTTAGAAACAGTATATTTTAAGTACATTTTGAAAGTATATGGGGTGTACAAATGTATATTTTATGGAGAAATAACGCAGGCTTAAAATTACGAGAGAGCAGTATGTTCAGTTACATTTTATATTGTAGATGTATACATTTGTAATATACTATCAACATAATAAGGTACACTTTAACTTCACTATAGGCAAGCATTGGATAAACCAATTAACTGTGTTTTACCACAAAATAAACTTGGTTTTGCTAATAATAAATACACAAAAAAAACATGGTTACTAAACTTTTACCACAAAAAAACATGGTTAATTTTCGTAAGGGGAATGAGTTTTTTTTAATAGTTTTTGTGTCAAATGCATACCGCTTTCAGCTGTACACATTAATTAACTTAAACATAATGCTCAGCTGCACTACTTCCTGAACTTCAGACAGCTTCCTGTTTCCTGTCTGCCATTATTGGAGAAACTGATTAATCCAGGTGTGCCTGACCTCAGTAGTCACAACAACAATAATCAGACACACCTGGATTAATCAGTTTGTCCAATAATGGCAGACAGGAAACAAGGATCTGGCTGAAGTTCATAGTGCAGCTGGGCATAAAACCTATTCAAGTAACTGATCACCCACTTTAATCCCATTGTTTAAACATAATGGGCATTAATAACAACTATCATAGCGGTTGATTCATATTAAAACTTATTTGCAATTTCTAGCTTAAACAAAAATTACACTATCTTTTCACATCCCAATTTATCACTGAAATCCTATTGAACCTCTATAGGGACAACCAACCCCATACCCTGTGGCAACCAACCCCGTGATGGGGTTGGTTGTCACATTGTGTCAGATTGTCTTTGATGGTTAATTACTTCATGTTACAATACATTCGAAAAGTAAAAAGTATACACATTTAAAGCCAAGACTCCAAAGTTTCATTTCATGTAGGAATTACTGCTGAGAGATTTTTTGAAGATGAGCAATTCATGCATGAGTAAAAATTGTGACAACCAACCCCGGTCTCCCCTACTCCTTACATAAATAAAACACACTCTAAATCCACTTATCAAGCATGAATTTAGCACAAACAGTCATGTGCTTAAATTGTACCAAGTACACTTAAAGTTGTTCCACTTTAGCACACAAAAGTACACTAAATACACTTAAAGTTGTACTTTGTTACAATTAATATACAACTAAAATATACAACTAAAAACTAAGTACAAAAATAGTTGTTCCAAAATAGCACTCTTTAAATAAACTAATCAATAGCACACTTTAAGTATACTGGTCATTAGTGTGACTGCAAGTATACTTAAGTATATCAGTAGTAAATATGAGCGACATACTGTCACATAAAAATGATTGATGATTACCTTTGACCTCAGGGGAGGGGGTGACCTTTTGACCTGCGAGGGAGGGGTGACCTTTGACCGGACCACCCACGTTGTGAACCTTTGACCTCCGGGGAGGGGCTAACCTTTGACCGGACCTCCCACATCGTGAACTTTTGACCGGTCCTCCCACGTTGTGAACTTTTAAACCGACCTCCCACGCTGCTCTAAACTTTTGAACCGACCGCCCACGTAGCATTGAACTTTTAACCGGACCGCCCACGTTGCGTTGAACTTTTAACCGGTACGCCCACGTCACGTTGACATGTTTACATCCGGGGTTATCTCCGGGGTGCGTTAAATCATGTCCTCCTACGATAAAACAATAAAAACAGTGTTTACACAAGTGGTCTTCATTAAAACACATTCCTTGCTCCAATCATAATTTATATAAGGTGGGGCCCAATATGTATAATAAAAGCCAGAAAAATCACAGTTACGAAAATCACAAACATGGATAGGCCATGCAGCTCGCACGGTACTCCGGTGAGTGAATGGTGAAATAGCGTGAAGCATCTCGCTATGGCGACGAAAAAATTTAACTTTTAACATGCACCATTTTGGAATGCGTGACATCGTTATAATCTGTCATGCTGGCACTTAAATATTGTGAAATCCTCTCATTGATTAGTTTCATTAAACACAAATTTTTATGTGAAATGATCAAATAAATTAAGTGTTCTTTCTTTTCTTTTTAACGTCATCCTGGCTTCTAAGGTTATATTTATGGTGAAAATAAACTGTAATTAAATAAATTAAGACTAGAAAATGTTTAAATTTAACTTCCTCTAAAAATCTTAGCACTAAGCATGGATTCGACTGATTAAAAAAACCATTTCAATAGTACCAACAGAATAAAAAAGGTTTCTCACAGCAGCAGATGAAATACAATCTAAAAGAATAATGAACAATGAATTCTGTCAAGATGATGATTTTGGTGGATTTTCTCTAGAGAGTAAAAATTGATGTGTAATTTTTAAATGTCCTATTCTGCATTTTGTATAAATGACCTGATTTTCAAAACAGAAGTTATGTTTTTTTTTCAAATAAACTGTTCAATACAAAGATATGGTCTTCTGCCACTTACACAGATCGTAGTCCTTAAAGTTGCATTCCTGAGAGATGCTTCCACTCCGAATCGTAAATCGTTTTGGCAGTGCCAGTGTGAGGGCCGAGATATTTTGTTTTTTAACTAGTAAAGCATGTCCAGTCCAGTCCTCCTGCGATAGCAGGACAGTGTTTATACAAGGGGCCTGCATTAATGCAGCTTGCTTTGCTTTCATCATATTAATAAGTACAGCATAAGTAAAGACAAAAAGACACATATTACAAAACATTACTAGTCTAAAAACTGAGACTTTTAACTTTAGGTTATTAGTATATTAGGTTTAGTATAGTTTTCAGACTTTCAGAAAGAACTCATCAACTTAAAGAATAAAGCACTTATCAATTACATTTATTTTAATCTCAAAAACTCAAGTTTACGTCTAGTATTTATTATTGCACCTGAAATACAAGTACCTGAGACATGCTCACACTCCTTAGCCAAAACACTAAAACTTTTAGTGCTTTTGTATTTAATATAATATTTGACAAATTACCCCATACAAGACAAACAAATTAGATGCATTCATTGAACACAACATACACAATCTTACTTCATTATGTGCTTTGATCCCCTCATGCCTCTGTCTCTGCTGTTCTCAGTTAGTAATGTCTATAAGACAGAAGTTAAAAATCAAACTACTTACACATTTAAATTTAAAGTCTATTAAACTCACACTACTCTTTACCCAGAATAACATGTACTTCTTTCGTGGTGACAAAGCGAGGTACATGATTTCTTCAATTTATAAAGTAAACTTTTTATTGTAAAATAGTCAAATAAAATAGTAAGTCTAAAGACATAGGCTAACTGATGATCCTTACATATGAAATACCCGCACAAAATCATCTAGGTATATTCTTAAAGCGACGTTGGTTTTATTACACCTTAATATAAGAATAATAAATCAGTATATACTATAAAGATTCACTTTGCTATCATTTCCAACTAATGTTGATTTATTGTGTTGTACTCGAAACATCTGAACTTCAGTCAGCTTTTTGGGGGGCTGAGCATTAATTTACTTTTTAAAGATTCCAACATCTAGTTGATTTTTAAGCCTTACCTATACATGTTGCTATGCTCACTGTAAACCCGGCATGCTAACCGTTATGTTTACCTTTAAATGACAGAGAATATAATAGCACTTACCCCATAAAAACAAAAAATGTCATCACAGAAAACAGTAACAAACCATCTGGTAAATCGAGTGTTGTAAAACAACAAGTGAAATCTATGTGTTAGTTCAGATTAAAAATACCTCGCTTTATTATAAACAGCTCCACAAGGCAAAACAAAGATCTCACGTAGTCCATCATGTTACACCGGCAGTTTGATTATTGTGACCACCGTGTCCTTTAGTGCACTAGGGGCAGTATGGGAAATGTAGTCATTTTCACAAGGCGAATCGAACGGTGTATATGTTAAAGGTGCATTGTGTTACTTTTAAAAAGACAAAAATGCTAAATAATATACATAACTATATTATCAGTGGTGTATAAGGACCTTACATAATGAACTGAATTGTTTCTATTACCTAAGAACGAGCCATTTTTATCTCCATACACCGCGGGTCCCCTTATACGGAAGTCACCGTCATATCTCTACAGTAGCCCTAAACGTACAAACTGCTCTAAAGAGCACGTTTCTTCCCTACGTTGTTTCAGACGATGACATGTTTGTCGTGCGACAGCTACCATATGGGTTTTAAAATTGAAGAGTGAGTTGTCTGTGGCAATTCACAATCTCACCACTAGATACCGCTAAATTCTACACACACCACCACGTTTCCAAGATGCATTACGATCTAAGCCATCGCACTGGGAGAGAGAGTACATCATGAGACATATTATTTACCATTTTATTTGTTGTTGTTGACACAATTTAATGTAAAGTGGAAGATTTTATTAATTTATAAAAAATAACAGCTTAAAGATAACTATTAGGGCTGAAACTAAAAACCCTCATATTAGCTGTGTACATTATGAAACTGATTTTATTTCACCTCTTTTACAAGTTAAGAAAAATTTAAGCGTTCCACATAAGAAGCAAGAATTCCTTTTCCTACGGGTGCATAGAGCGGAGGGGATGATATAGAAAATACCGGGAAAGACCTTTCTTACTGACACTTTAATATTCTATAGCTTCATGACTCACACCGATGACTATGTGATGAGGGGCGTGTGAATTGCTGTGTTTAGAAGGGACGGGTCAGGATTTTTAGGTTACAAATCAGAGCCTGAAACTTAGAGCTCTCACACCTCAGATACGACGCTCTTGCATGTTCGTATAGCAGCTTATTTGAAGGCTACTTTCAGGAATTCTCTAGTAAATTGTTTAAAGCAAAGTTTTTAACACGGCATAACTCAACTGTGCAGGATTCAAGGAGTTGCAGACGCAATTTTTGAGGACGGTGCAAGCACGACCGGAAGCTTAACAAAATCAGGGAGAGACTTGTGGATGAACATTGTGTAAAGTTGTCTAGGACGCTGGATTCTTGAAAAGAGAGCACAAATGTCACTTGAGCGTGATCACAAACGCAAGACGGCGCACGTGTGCGGTCCTCCGGTTTTTAAAGAAATGCTTTCAGAACACTGCAGGAGTGAGCTTGTTAATCTTTTTTATGCTGTAATATCTGCAAATGCTGATGTGTGCTTGCCGCAAAATTACTGCAAAACTGATGCCGAGCGTGTAACCAACCTCAAGAAAAAAAGAGATGTCGTAAAAGTCTTTTGATAAGATGGTTCAAGTGTCTGTTAACGCCGATGAACCGATCAACGTGTTCATCAAAAAAGCCCTGAATGCTATGTATGAATGTAATGATGAGGAGTTTGGCATTGCTGACATCCTCCTCATGTCTGCATATGTAATAGATGTATGTGTTGCCGTAGCGACAAAGAAAGACCAAATCAATGTGCGTGAAATTGTTGAAATTGCTGTTGACTTTATAATCGACAAAGGTCTTGGCGCATGCACAGACTTTCTATTGTATCTAGACAACATCATAACCTTTGGTGATGATTGAAAACAATGCGAGTTCCTGGGACACATCGTACACCTGAAAACACATTCACTTTTTCACGACCTACCTTTAAACATTTGAACATGGTCTTTTAATTTTTCTTCACATTCTTTCCACCTATAGGCTGTTTATTTGATAAGTTCTGGTTTTAGCTCTTAGAAAGTTTCTGATAAATGTCTGTGTGAATTTGGACATTTAGACATCTTGTTCATACAAAGTGCGACACTTGTTATGTTAAAATAAAAGTGACTTGCATCAGTATGAAAAGCTAAATTCACATGCATGACCTGATACAAATTTGGTGATTTTGTTACTTGGTGATTTTTACATAGACACACCAGTTACTTTGCATAACCTATATAACTCTATGAATCCTGTGCTTCAATAACTGAATCATGCCAGCATTTTTACTCAAGAATTTTAACTTATCAGGACCATTTTAAGCACATTACAATATACCATAATTTATTTACCATTCGTAAAACATGCGTAGTTGCAACACTACCATTCAGTTAGACTTTACATTTCTAGACTATGTTTTTTCTCAAAGGTTGCTTATATTTACAGACAACACACTACACCTAAGTGTATCTTAACAATGGCAAACAGGAATACCAACGTTTGCAAACAAGTGTAGTTAAGCACTTTGATTTTTGACATGATTCACAGAAAGCAACAGTGAATCATCAAAACGTTGCTAGTTTTTTAGCTTCCGAAAGTTTACATTTTTACTTGCAAACAAACCAGGAACATTATTCATCTGAACACTTTCACCAAACCTATGTCTTTGCTGTATTTATTTAGACAATCTTTTGTTTTCATAGTTTTGATCTGTTCATGTTAAATTTCTTCTGTATATCTTCTAAAGATAAATATGGTCATTGTCCTTGGGTTTTCTCAGATTTCATAAACCTTTGAAACCTTCTTTGTCTTAATGCCATCAATGTATTTATTACTTATCCGTTATTTGCTATACTGTATGTCATATTTTTGAGTTTACACCATTCATTTTTACAGAAAGTTTCAGAAACTCACATTTACATGGAATTATGATACATTTTACTTTTAATGATCTCCAGGAGTGAGTGCTGGTTTAACAGGGGTAAACTGTTATCATGCCACACCATCCTGAAGGTTTATAAGCCAAACAAGAGTCCTTCAACACCTCACACATCATATTGATTTCGTTTAACTGAAAAACTGTAAAATTATGTACAGACCAGTTCAAATTGTAAAAACAGTTGTAAGAAAACGAATAATGTTTAACTAGTACAATCGTCACTTAAAGTTTTGTCATATGATAATGATATGATGTTTTATCTTTCAGGTGGTTGTTGAAGTATTTTGGCACAACTGTTTATTCCAATCTTTAATCAGCCATACATGACAAGAGTTTTTTGTTTTTGTCTGAAGCGACATTAAGCATCTAATCTACAACATCGCACTGTAAATGTATAAAAAATTATACAAACCATCCTTAACACAATATACTGAAGATGCTGTAAAGCGTTTAATCACATGGTACTGATATCACATGATACATTTTCAAACAAATTCAAAGTTACATTTCACTATGTTCGCATCCCAATTTACAAGCACTTAACAAACACTGTCTGGTTTAGTCTTATTTTTAAGCGCATTGATACCGTTACACTTGGCATGCACTGCACTTAATGTTGAAAGATTACTCAGTACACGTTGTAATGTTTTAATCACTTGGTACTGATTTTACACGTTTTACATTTTCATAACAATTTATACTCTACTTTTCACCGTCTCCACTGTTTCACAATAACAGATTTAGTAAGTATATACTTCACTATGTTCTGGAGTTGTTTTAGTGCCATTTTTAGAGGTAAGCTGCACATTAACTTGAGTACTGTACTTACTGTGAGTACCGTGTTTTTTGGTATCTGTACTTTACTTTATTATTTTCTAGAGAAAAAAAATCCTTTAACAACGGTGTTGTTTAATTGTTGTAGCATTTTTGTACATAGTTCTTTCAATACATTATGCCTCTGAAGCAACCTACTGAATACACTGACTAGTTTGTAGTCAGTGATCTTTGGAATAACGAGCTTGATGAACGATACACACCCTATAGAAATTAAACAAAAACAAGGTCATTAATAAAGGCATCTCCACTTTTTATTTAAAACTATAAAAGTTACACGATAGAAAAAGTCTTACACTCATTTACATTTGAATGAAAAATATCTTACTTTTCACGTCAATATAATTTAAACAGGTACTTGGGTGTCAAAAGTTGTTACTCTGTTTGAGGTTTGAAAGTCAGCGGATGATTTTCGAACACTAATCGGTGATGTCAAAATAGGCAAAGGTGATTATTTGACACAGTGCCTACCAGTGGTCATACTTAATAAAGTCTACTGCAGTTTTCTGAAAAGATTAAACATTTGTTTCATTCTAAATGTTTGTTTGTTTATATCACAGCCTTCAAAACCTAGCCTTTACCCTGTGTAAAGTATGTAAAGTTTTAATTTATGCTAAAATCTTAAATTGGATATTGTTGGTCTTTCATAGCTACAGATTCTATTATGTTAAGTGTAACGATTTAATTATTTTACCTGCCAAGTGACTTATGTCAGGTTCAACAATCACAATAGTTACATTTGGCTTCGCAAAAGAATGCGCGCTGTGACATAACGACCCAAAGAGAGCACGTTGCACCTCTCCTTATCAGTTTACACTGGCCTGGTATAGATGCCGGCATTAAATTAAAAACTCTGCTGTTAGCCTAAGACAACCGCACCCAACACCTACACTCACTATTCATACATACTCGAGTTGCTTGCCGGCTTCAAAACCCGACTAAAGACACATCTCTCAACTATACCCAGACCCTGGAATACTAAGCACTTATTTCTATTTCACCTCTTCTTTCCTCACATATTCTTTCTTATCAATAAATAAAAATTGTTTACAATATGTTAAGTTAACTGAGAGTATAGTTTTTAGAACACTTTTGGCTCTTTTGTTGTTTTCATTGCTACTGCTGCCCCTGCTAAATAATGAAATGTTATGTGGTCTAACATGCAAGTATAGATGGTTTCAGCAGTAACAACATAAACAAGTGGCTTCGTGGTCTTCACATAACTTCCGGTAAACTCTGCGAAGAATAAATAACAACAAAGTCCTTTTAAAGTGGTTTATATATATATAACAAGCAAATAAACAACACATAGATTACAAGGTATTTCTTTAATGGTTCAGTATCTGCAACTAGTCAAAACAATAAATAAACAGAAAACTGCAGTAGACTTTATTAAGTATGACCACTGGTAGGCACTGTGTCAAATAATCACCTTTGCCTATTTTGACATCACCGATTAGTGTTCGAAAATCATCCGCTGACTTTCAAACCTCAAACAGAGTAACAACTTTTGACACCCAAGTACCTGTTTAAATTATATTAACGTGAAAAGTAAGATATTTTTCATTCAAATGTAAATGAGTGTAAGACTTTTTCTATCGTGTAACTTTTATAGTTTTAAATAAAAAGTGGAGATGCCTTTATTAATGACCTTGTTTTTGTTTAATTTCTATAGGGTGTGTATCGTTCATCAAGCTCGTTATTCCAAAGATCACTGACTACAAACTAGTCAGTGTATTCAGTAGGTTGCTTCAGAGGCATAATGTATTGAGAGAACTATGTACAAAAATGCTACAACAATTAAACAACACCGTTGTTAAAGGATTTTTTTTCTCTAGAAAATAATAAAGTAAAGTACAGATACCAAAAAACACGGTACTCACAGTAAGTACAGTACTCAAGTTAATGTGCAGCTTACCTCTAAAAATGGCACTAAAACAACTCCAGAACATAGTGAAGTATATACTTACTAAATCTGTTATTGTGAAACAGTGGAGACGGTGAAAAGTAGAGTATAAATTGTTATGAAAATGTAAAACGTGTAAAATCAGTACCAAGTGATTAAAACATTACAACGTGTACTGAGTAATCTTTCAACATTAAGTGCAGTGCATGCCAAGTGTAACGGTATCAATGCGCTTAAAAATAAGACTAAACCAGACAGTGTTTGTTAAGTGCTTGTAAATTGGGATGCGAACATAGTGAAATGTAACTTTGGATTTGTTTGAAAATGTATCATGTGATATCAGTACCATGTGATTAAACGCTTTACAGCATCTTCAGTATATTGTGTTAAGGATGGTTTGTATAATTTTTTATACATTTACAGTGCGATGTTGTAGATTAGATGCTTAATGTCGCTTCAGACAAAAACAAAAACTCTTGTCATGTATGGCTGATTAAAGATTGGAATAAACAGTTGTGCCAAAATACTTCAACAACCACCTGAAAGATAAAACATCATATCATTATCATATGACAAAACTTTAAGTGACGATTGTACTAGTTAAACATTATTCGTTTTCTTACAACTGTTTTTACAATTTGAACTGGTCTGTACATAATTTTACAGTTTTTCAGTTAAACGAAATCAATATGATGTGTGAGGTGTTGAAGGACTCTTGTTTGGCTTATAAACCTTCAGGATGGTGTGGCATGATAACAGTTTACCCCTGTTAAACCAGCACTCACTCCTGGAGATCATTAAAAGTAAAATGTATCATAATTCCATGTAAATGTGAGTTTCTGAAACTTTCTGTAAAAATGAATGGTGTAAACTCAAAAATATGACATACAGTATAGCAAATAACGGATAAGTAATAAATACATTGATGGCATTAAGACAAAGAAGGTTTCAAAGGTTTATGAAATCTGAGAAAACCCAAGGACAATGACCATATTTATCTTTAGAAGATATACAGAAGAAATTTAACATGAACAGATCAAAACTATGAAAACAAAAGATTGTCTAAATAAATACAGCAAAGACATAGGTTTGGTGAAAGTGTTCAGATGAATAATGTTCCTGGTTTGTTTGCAAGTAAAAATGTAAACTTTCGGAAGCTAAAAAACTAGCAACGTTTTGATGATTCACTGTTGCTTTCTGTGAATCATGTCAAAAATCAAAGTGCTTAACTACACTTGTTTGCAAACGTTGGTATTCCTGTTTGCCATTGTTAAGATACACTTAGGTGTAGTGTGTTGTCTGTAAATATAAGCAACCTTTGAGAAAAAACATAGTCTAGAAATGTAAAGTCTAACTGAATGGTAGTGTTGCAACTACGCATGTTTTACGAATGGTAAATAAATTATGGTATATTGTAATGTGCTTAAAATGGTCCTGATAAGTTAAAATTCTTGAGTAAAAATGCTGGCATGATTCAGTTATTGAATCACAGGATTCATAGAGTTATATAGGTTATGCAAAGTAACTGGTGTGTCTATGTAAAAATCACCAAGTAACAAAATCACCAAATTTGTATCAGGTCATGCATGTGAATTTAGCTTTTCATACTGATGCAAGTCACTTTTATTTTAACATAACAAGTGTCGCACTTTGTATGAACAAGATGTCTAAATGTCCAAATTCACACAGACATTTATCAGAAACTTTCTAAGAGCTAAAACCAGAACTTATCAAATAAACAGCCTATAGGTGGAAAGAATGTGAAGAAAAATTAAAAGACCATGTTCAAATGTTTAAAGGTAGGTCGTGAAAAAGTGAATGTGTTTTCAGGTGTACGATGTGTCCCAGGAACTCGCATTGTTTTCAATCATCACCAAAGGTTATGATGTTGTCTAGATACAATAGAAAGTCTGTGCATGCGCCAAGACCTTTGTCGATTATAAAGTCAACAGCAATTTCAACAATTTCACGCACATTGATTTGGTCTTTCTTTGTCGCTACGGCAACACATACATCTATTACATATGCAGACATGAGGAGGATGTCAGCAATGCCAAACTCCTCATCATTACATTCATACATAGCATTCAGGGCTTTTTTGATGAACACGTTGATCGGTTCATCGGCGTTAACAGACACTTGAACCATCTTATCAAAAGACTTTTACGACATCTCTTTTTTTCTTGAGGTTGGTTACACGCTCGGCATCAGTTTTGCAGTAATTTTGCGGCAAGCACACATCAGCATTTGCAGATATTACAGCATAAAAAAGATTAACAAGCTCACTCCTGCAGTGTTCTGAAAGCATTTCTTTAAAAACCGGAGGACCGCACACGTGCGCCGTCTTGCGTTTGTGATCACGCTCAAGTGACATTTGTGCTCTCTTTTCAAGAATCCAGCGTCCTAGACAACTTTACACAATGTTCGTCCACAAGTCTCTCCCTGATTTTGTTAAGCTTCCGGTCGTGCTTGCACCGTCCTCAAAAATTGCGTCTGCAACTCCTTGAATCCTGCACAGTTGAGTTATGCCGTGTTAAAAACTTTGCTTTAAACAATTTACTAGAGAATTCCTGAAAGTAGCCTTCAAATATGCTGCTATACGAACATGCAAGAGCGTCGTATCTGAGGTGTGAGAGCTCTAAGTTTCAGGCTCTGATTTGTAACCTAAAAATCCTGACCCGTCCCTTCTAAACACAGCAATTCACACGCCCCTCATCACATAGTCATCGGTGTGAGTCATGAAGCTATAGAATATTAAAGTGTCAGTAAGAAAGGTCTTTCCCGGTATTTTCTATATCATCCCCTCTGCTCTATGCACCCGTAGGAAAAGGAATTCTTGCTTCTTATGTGGAACGCTTAAATTTTTCTTAACTTGTAAAAGAGGTGAAATAAAATCAGTTTCATAATGTACACAGCTAATATGAGGGTTTTTAGTTTCAGCCCTAATAGTTATCTTTAAGCTGTTATTTTTTATAAATTAATAAAATCTTCCACTTTACATTAAATTGTGTCAACAACAACAAATAAAATGGTAAATAATATGTCTCATGATGTACTCTCTCTCCCAGTGCGATGGCTTAGATCGTAATGCATCTTGGAAACGTGGTGGTGTGTGTAGAATTTAGCGGTATCTAGTGGTGAGATTGTGAATTGCCACAGACAACTCACTCTTCAATTTTAAAACCCATATGGTAGCTGTCGCACGACAAACATGTCATCGTCTGAGACAACGTAGGGAAGAAACGTGCTCTTTAGAGCAGTTTGTACGTTTAGGGCTACTGTAGAGATATGACGGTGACTTCCGTATAAGGGGACCCGCGGTGTATGGAGATAAAAATGGCTCGTTCTTAGGTAATAGAAACAATTCAGTTCATTATGTAAGGTCCTTATACACCACTGATAATATAGTTATGTATATTATTTAGCATTTTTGTCTTTTTAAAAGTAACACAATGCACCTTTAACATATACACCGTTCGATTCGCCTTGTGAAAATGACTACATTTCCCATACTGCCCCTAGTGCACTAAAGGACACGGTGGTCACAATAATCAAACTGCCGGTGTAACATGATGGACTACGTGAGATCTTTGTTTTGCCTTGTGGAGCTGTATATAATAAAGCGAGCTATTTTTAATCTGAACTAACACATAGATTTCACTTGTTGTTTTACAACACTTGATTTACCAGA